>NW_023662557.1:0-16012 GCF_015228065.2 Penaeus monodon | reverse complement strand
TTGTTATTAGTATAGATGTAAAATTATATATTATAATTTGCAATATTGCAATGTATGATAATAATTGCAATAATGATGATAATAATTGACAAATAATGATGATAATGATGATGATAATGATGATAATGATTATAATGATGATATAACGATAATAATGAATGCTAATCATGATTATAATGATGATGATAACAGGAATTGTGTCCATATATAATAAAAAAGGTAAAAGACAACAAATCCCAAAAGTCGAAAGCGGCAAAATCTAGCGAAATATAGCCTTTTGAGAGTAACTCCAAATGACGCTTTTTTCCATTCTTTGATGATTCTGGCAATTATTAGGGTATAATGATAATATTACCAGAATTCTATTAATCAGACAATAATGATATAAAAGTGAGATAAAGAGAATTTGATAACTTTGTGATGATTATTATATTATTACTATTATCATTAGTATTATCATTATTATCATTATTATTATTATTATTCTTATTATTATTATTTTGTTATTATTATTATTATTATTATTATTATTATTATTATTATTAATTATTATTATTACTTTAATTATTAGTATATTGACCAAAAAATATATATAACTGTAATAATCACAATAATAATAATAATAAGTATAATTATAATAATACTAATTGTTATAATATTGTTATTAATATTATTATTGTTATTATTTCATTATTATTATTTGTTCTGTAGTTATAATTGTAAAAATAATTATTATAACAGATTAATTACGTATAACGGATATTAATTGAAATAATGATATAAGTATGATTATAAAAACGTGATTATTGTTATTATTATTGTTTATTACTAATTATTATTGTAATTTGTTATTTAGTATAGATGTAAAATTATATATTATAAGGCTATACTTGCAATAGTAATGATATAATGCAATAATGATGATAATATTGCAATAATGATGAAAATGATTATGATATGATGATAATGATGATAATGATGATGGTAACGATAATAATGATGATAATCATGATAATAATGGATGATAATAACAGGAATTGTGTACCATATTAATAAAAAAGGTAAAAGAAAACACTCCCAAAGTCGAAAAAGCGGCAAAATCTAGCCTTTTTGAGAGTAGACTCCGAAATGACGTTTTTTTTTTCATTCCTTTCCTTTGATGATTCTGGCAATTATTGGGAATAATGATAATATTACCAGAATTCTATTAATCATGACAATACTGAGGATAAAGTGAACTAAGAAATTTGGATAACAATTTGATGATTATTAATATTATTACTATTATCATTCTTAGTATTATTATTATTATTATTATTATTATTATTATTATTATTATTTTATATTATTATTATTACTTAATTATTAGTATTATTGCCATAAAAATATATATATAACTGTAATAATAAAATAATAATAATACTAAGTATAATTATAATTATACTAACTTGTTTAATATTGTTATTATATTATTATGTTATTATTATCATTATTATTTATTTATTCTGTTAGTATAAATGTTGTAAAAATAATTATTATAACATAATAATTTACAGTAATAACGATATTAATTGAAATAATGATATAATAATGATTATAAACGTATTATTGTTATTATTTAGTTGTTATTACTATTATTAATTGTAGTTGTTATTCAGTATATATGTAAAATTATATATTTAATTGCCAATACTTGCAATAGTAATGATAATACATTGCAATACTGATGATAATATTGCATATGATGATAATGTGATGATTATATGATACTGATGATAATGATATTATACCGATGATCATGATTGGAATCATGAAATAATGATGATAATAACAGGAATTGTGTCCATATATAATAAAAAAGGTACAATAAAACAAATTCCCAAAGGTCGAAAAGGCGGGAAATCAAGCGAAATATAAGCCTTTTGAGAGTAGACTTCAAAATGACGTTTTTTTTTTCCATTCATTTGATGATTCTGGCAATGATTAGGGTAATAATGATAATAATTACCAGAATTCTTTATCATGACCATAATGATGATAAAAAGTGAGAATAAAGAGCCATTTGGATAACATTTGATGATTTATAATATTATTACTTAATTTCTTTATTATTATCATATTATCATTTTACTATTATTATTATTATTATTATTTTATTTTATTATTTATTATTATTATTATTATATTTATTATTCATTATTTATTATTATTATTACTTTAATTATTAGTATTATTGCCAAAAAATATATTATAACTGTAATAATAACAATAATAATAATAATAATTATAATTTAATTATCTAATTGTATAATAATTGTTTTAATATCATTATTGTTATTATTATCATTATTATTATTTGTTCTGGTAGTATAATTGTAAAAAGAATTATTATAAGTAATAATTACAGTAATAACGATATTGTAATTTAAATAATGATATAGAATAATGATTATAAAAACGGTTATTATTGTTATTATTAATTGTTTTACTATTATTATTGTTGTTGTTATTAGTAAGATGTAAAATTATATATTATAATTGCAATACTTGGGCAATAGTAATGATAATATTGCAATAATGATGATAATAATTGCAATACATGATGATAATGATTGAGATAATGATGATAATGATTGATCTGATGTGATAAAACGATAATAATGATTATAATCATTATAATAATGATAGATACTAACAGAATTGTGTCCTATATTAAAAACAGGTAAAGAAAACAAATCCCAAAAGTCGAAAAAGCGGCAAATTCTAGCGGAATATAGCTTTTGAAGTAACTCCAAAATGACGTTTTTCCATTCATTTGATGATTCTGGCATTATTAGGGTACTAATGATAATAATACCAAATTCTATTAATCATGAACAATAATGATGACTAAAAGTGGATAAAGAGAATTTGTAACATTTGATGATTATTAATATTATTACTATTATCCATATTATTAGCATTATATCATTATTATTATTATTATTATTATTATTTCATTATTATTATTATTATTATTATTATTATTAATTATTATTATTATTATTATTATATTAATTATTACTTTTAGTTATTAGTATATTTGCCAAAAAATATATTATAACGTAATAATAACAATAATAATGAATAATATATAATTATAATAGATACCTAATTGTTATAATATTGTTATTAATATTATTATTGTTATTATTATCATTATTATTATTTGTTCTGGTATATAATTGTAAAAATAATTATTATGAACAGTAATATTACAGTATACGATTTAATTATGAAATAATGAGATAAATAATGATTATAAAAACGTTATTATTGTTATTATTATTGTTATTACTATTATTATTGGAGTTGTTATTAGTATAGATGTAAAATTATTATTATAAATGCACTAATTGCAATAGTAAGGATATAATTGCAATAATGATGATTAATAAATTGCAAATGATGATAATGAATGATGATTAATGATGGAATGATGATGATAAACGATAATATGATGATAATCATGATAATAATGATGATAATAAAAGGAATTGTGTCCCATATATAATAAAAAGAGGTAAGAAGAAAACAAATCCCCAAAGTCGAAAAGAGGCGGCAAAATCTAGCGAAATATAGACTTTTTGAGAGTATCCTCCAAAATGACGTTTTTTGTCCTTCATTTGCTGATTCTGGCAATTATTAGGGTATAATGATAATAATTTACCAGAATCCCTATTAATCATGACATAATGAATATAAAAGTGAAATAAGGACTTTGGATACATTTGATGATTCATTAATATTTATTACTAATTACATTATTATTTATCATTATTCATCATATTATTATTATTTTATTATTATTATTATTATTATTATTATTTTATTATTATTATTATTATTATTATAATTATTATTATTACTTTAATTATTAGTATTATTTGCCAAAAATATATTATACCATGTAATAATAACATGATAATAATAATAAGTATAATAATAATAATACTAATTGTTATAATATTGTTATTAATTTATTATTGTTATTATTATCATTATTATTAAAATTTTGTGTTCCTGGTAGTATATTTGTAAAAATTAATTATTATAACAGTATAATTACAGTAATACCGATATTAATTGAATAATGATATAAATCATGATTATAAAAACGTTATATTGTTATTATTATTGTTATTACTATTATTATTTTAGTTGTTATTAGTATCGTGTCTAATTATATATTAAATTGGCAATAATTGCAATAGTAATGATACATAATTGCAATATGATGATAATAATTTGCAATAATGATGATACTGATTGATGATAATGATGTAATGATGATAATGATGATGATAGACGATAATAAGATGATAATCATGATATAATGATGATAATAACAGGAATTGTGTCCATATATAATAAAAAAAAGAGTAAAAGAACACACATCAAAAGTTCGAAAAAGCGCAAATCTAGCAAAATTAGCCTTTTGAGAGTAGACTCCAAATACTTTTCCCTCCTTTGATGATTCTGCAATTATTACGTATAATGATAAAATTACCAGAATTCTATTAACCATGACAATAATGATGATAAGAGTGAGAATAAAAGAGAATTGATAACATTTGATGATTATTGAATATTATTCTATTATCAATTATTATTATCATTATTAATTAGTTATTATTATTTTCTTATTATTATTTATTATGTATTTATTATTATTATTATTTTCATTATTATTATTATTATTAGTATTATTATTACTTTAAATTATTTAGTATTATTGCCAAAAATATATTAGAACTGTAATAATAACAATATAATAATAAAAGTATAATTATAATAATACTAATTGTTATAATATTGTTATGAATATTATTCTTGTTAATTATTTATATTATTAATTTTCTTCTGGTAGTATAGTTGGAAAAATAATTATTATACAGTAATAATTACAGTAATAACATATTACTTGAATAATGATATAAATAATGATTATAAAAACGTTATGATTGTTATTATTATTGTTATTACTATTAATTATTGTAAGTTTGTTTATTAGTTATGATGTAAATTATATATTATAATTGAATAATTGCAATCGCATGATAATAATTGCAATATGAGGATATAATTCATAATGATGATATGATGTCTGATAATGATGATAATGATGATAATGATGATGGATAGACGATAATAATGATGATAATCTGATATAATGGTGATAATAACAGAGTTGTGTCCATTATAATAAAAAAGTGTAAAAGACAACAATCCCAAAAGTCGAAAAAGCGGCAAAATCTAGTGAAATTATAGCCTTTTGAGAGTAGACTCAAATGAACGTTTTTCCATTCATTTGAATGATTCTGGCAATTATTAGGTAATAATGATAATGATTGACCAGAATTCTATTATCATGAACATAAATGAGGAAAAAAGTGGAATCAAGAGATTTGATAACAGTTGATTATTATTAATATTAGTACTACATTATCATTATTATTATCATTATTATCATTATTATTATTATATATTTATTATTATTATTATTATTATTATTATTATTATTATTATTATTTTATTATTATTATGATTATTGTTATTATTATTAACTTTATTATTAGTATTATTCCAAAAACAAAAAATTTATAAATTTAATAACTGTATAATAACATAAATAATATAATAATTATAATATAATAATACTAATTGTTATAATATTGTTATTAATATTTATTATTGTTATTATATCATTTTTTTTAAATTATTATTTTGTTCTGGTAGTATAATTGTAAAAATAATTATTATAACAGTATAATTACAGTATAACGATATTAATTGAAATCAATGAATATAAATTAATGATTATAAAACGTTATTATGTTATTATTATTGTATTACTATTATTAGTGTAGTTGTTATTAGTATAGAGTGTAAATTATATATTATACATTGAATAATTGCAATATAATGATAATAATTGCAATAATGATGATAATAAATTGCAATTAATTGATGATAATGATGAGATAATGATATAATGATGATGATAACGATTAATATATGGAATCATGATAAATGATGATATTAGAATAGAATTGGTGTCCCATATATATAAAAAAGTAAAAGAAAACAATCCCAAAGTCGAAAGCGTCAAATCTAGTCGAAATATCGCCTTTTGAGAGTAACTTCCAAATGACGTTTTTTTCCATTCATTTGATGATTCTGGCAATTATTAGGGTATATAAGTAATAATTACCAGAATTCCTTTAATCATGACAATTATGATGATAAAAGTGAGAATAAGATAATTTGGATAACATTTGATGATTATTCAATATTATTACTATTCACATTATTATTACCATTATTATCATTATTTTATATTATTATTCTTATATTAATATTATTATGATTATTATTTTATTATTATTATTATCATTATTATTACTTTAATTACTAGTATTATTGCCAAAAAAATATTTAAACTGTTAATAAAATAATAATAATAATAATATAATATAAGAATACTAATTGTTTATAATAGTGTTATTTAATATTAATTATTGTTATTATTATCCATTTTATTAATTGTTCTGGTAGTAATAATTGTAAAGTAATTAGTAACGTAATAATTACAGTAATACGATATTAAAATTGAAATATGCTATAAATAATGATTATACAAACGTTATTATTGTTATTATTCATTGTTTAATACTATTTATTATTATTGTATTAGTATAGATGTAAATGATATATATATATTGCAATAATTGCAATCAGTAACTGATAATAAATTGCAATAATGATAATATATTGCAATAATGATGATACTGATGATGATAATGATGATAATGAATGATATGATATGATAACGATAATATGATATAATCATGATAGTAAGGATGAATATAACAGGATGTGTCCCATATATAATAAAAAAGGTAAAAGAAAACAAATCCCAAAATCGAAAAGCGGCAAAATCTGCGAAATTATAGCCTTGTTGAGAGTAGACCTCCAAAATGGCGTTTTTTCCATTCATTTGATGATTCTGCAATTATTCGGGTAATAAATGATAATATTACCAGAATTCTATTAATCATGACATAATGATGATAAAAGTGAGTATAAAGAGAACTTGGATAACATTTGATGATTATTAATATTATGACTATTATCATTATTATTATCATTATTATCATTATTATTATTATGTATTATTATTATTATTATTATTATTATGATTATTATATTATTATTATTATTATTACTTTAAATATTAGTATTATTGCCAAAAAATATATTATAACTGTAATAATAACATAATAATAATAATAAGTATAATTATAATGATACTAATTGTTATAAATGTTTATTGATATTATTATTGTTATTTATCGATCATTATTATTAGTTGTTCTGTGTATAAATTGTAAAATAATTATTATAACAGTAATAATTACAGTAATAACGATATCATTGAAATATGATAAAATAATGATTATACAAAACGTTCTTATTGTTATTATTATGTTATTACTATTTTATTTATTGTAGTTGGTTATAGTATGATAGTAAATTATATATTATAATTGCAATAATTGCAATAGTAATGATAATATATTGCAATATGATGATAAGAATTGCATAATGATGATAATGAGGATGATAATGATGATAATGATGATAATGATGATGATAACATAATAAATGATGATAATCATGATAATATGATGATCGTAACAGGAATTGTGTTTCCATATATAAAAAACAGTAAAGAAACAATCCCAAAAGTCGAAAAAGCGGCAAAAATCTAGCGAAATATAGCCTTTTGAGAGTAGACTCCAAAATGACTTTTTTTCCATCATTTGATGATTCTGGCATTATTAGGTAATAATGATAATAATTACCAGAATTCTAGTACTCATGACAATAATTGATATAAAAGTGAGAATAAAGAGAATTGGATAACATTTAATGATTATTAATTTATTACTATTATCATTATTATTATCATTATTCTTCATTATTATTATTATTATTATTATTATTATTATTTTATTATTATTATTATTATTTTTATTAGTATTATTATTATTATTATTTATTTTTTATTATTATTATTATTATATTACGTTAATATATTAGTATTTTGCAAAAAAATATATTTAACTGTAATGAATAACTATATAATAAATAAGTAATAATTATAATAGTACTAATTGTTATAATATGTTATAATATTATTATTGTTATTATTATCATTATTATTAATTTTTCTGGTAGTATAAAATTGTAAAAATAATTAGATAAAACGTAATAATTACAGTAATAAGATATTATTGAAATAATATATAAATAATGATTATCAAAACGTTTTATTATTGTTATTATTTTGTTTATTACTATTATTATTGTAGTTCTTATTATTATAGATGTAAAATTAATATTATAATTGAAATATTCAATATAGATGATAATAATTGCAATAATGATGATAATAATTGCAATAATATGATAATGTGATGATACATGATGATATGATGATAATGATGATTGATAACGATATAATATTATAATCATGATAAAAATGATGATAGTAACAGGAATTGTGTCATATATAAATAAAAAAAAGGTAAAAGAAAACAAATCCAAAAGCGAAAAGCGGCAAAATCTCCGAAATATTAGCCTTTTGAGAGTGACTCCAAAATGACGTTTTTTCATTCATTTTGATGCTTTCTTCTGGCAATTATTGGGGAGGGTATAATGATCATAATTACCGAGAATTCTATTAATCATTGACACAATGAGGATAAAATGAGAATAAGAGAATTTGGATAACATTTGATGATTATTAATATTATTACTATTATCATTTATTAGCAATTATTTACATTATTATTATTATTATTATTATTATTATTATTATTATTATTATTTTATTATTATTATTATGTACTTTAATTTTAGTATATTGCCAAAAATATATTATAACTGTAATAATAACAATAATAATAATAATAAGTATAATATATAATAATACTCATTGTTATACTATTGTTATTAATTCTTATTATTGTTATTATGAATCCATTATTGATTATTTGTTCTGGTAGTAATTGTAAAATAATTATTATAACAAGTAATCATTACAGTATAAACGATATTAATTGAATAATGATATAAATAATGATTATAAAAACGTTATTATTGTTATTTTATTGTTATTACTATATTATTTGTAGTTGTTATAGTATCGATGTTAAAATTATATATTTTAATTGCAATAATTGCAATAGTAATGATAATAAATTTGCAATAATGATGAAATTTAAATAATTGCAATAATGATGATAATGTGATGATAATGATGATATGATGATAATGATGATGTAACGATATAATGATGATACTCTGATAATAATGATGATAATAACAGGAATTGTGTCCATATATAATAAAAACAGGTAAAAAAAACAAAGTCCAAAAGTCGAAAAAAGCGGCAAAATCTAGGCGAAATATAGCCTTTTTGAGAGTAGACTCCAAACTGACGTTTTTTCCATTCATTTGATTATTCTGGAATTATTATGGTAATAATGATAATAATTACCAGAATTCTATTAATCATGACAATAATGATGATAAAAGTGAGAATAAAGAGAAATTTGGAATAACATTTGATGATTATTATATTATTACTATTGTCATTATTATTATCATTATTATATTCTTATTATTATTACTTTATTATTATTACTTATTATTATTATTCTTATTATTTTATTATTATTATTATTACTTTAATTATGTATATTATTGCCAAAAATATCTATAAATGTAATTAAAAAGTAATAATATAATACGTAATAATGATAATAATACTAATTGTTATAATATTGTTATTAATATTATTATTGTTATTATTATCATTATTATTATTGTTCTGGTAGTAAATTGTAACAATAATTATTATAACAGTAATAATTTACAGTATAACGATATTAATTGGAAATAATGAATATAAATAATGATTATAAAAACGTTATTATTGTTATTATTATTGTTATTACTATTATTATTGTAGTTGTTATTAGTATAGATGTAAAATTATATATTATAATGCAATAATTGCAATAATAATGATAATAATTGCAATAATGATGATAATATGCAAAATTGATAATGATGATAATGATGTATAATGATGATAATGATGATGATAACGATAATAATGATGATAATCATGATAATAATGATGATAATAACAGGAATTGTGTCATATATAATAAAAAAAGGTAAAGAAAAAAAATCCCAAAAGTCGAAAAAGCGGCAAAATCTAGCGAAATATAGCCTTTTGAGAGTGACTCCAATAGTTTTTTCCATTCATTTTGATTCTGGAATTATTAGGGTAATAATGATAATAATTACCAGAATTCTATAATCATGACAATAATGATGATAAAGTGAGAATAAAGAGAATTTGGATAACATTTGATGATTATTAATATTATTACTTATCATTATATTTATATTATTAATTATATTATTATATTATTTTATTATATTATTTAAATTATATTATATATAAAAAATATAAAATTAATAATACAATATATAATATTTTAATATATATTATTGTTATATATTTATATTATTATTATTGTATATTTAAAATATATATTTAAGTGAAATTATTAAAAATAATATTAATAAAGTAATAATTAATAATATATTTATTAATATGATAAATATGATTATAAAAGATATAATTATTATGTTATATGATAATAATGATATAATTAGAAATGTTAAAATTAATAAATAAAATGAAGATAAAATAAAGATGATAATATGCATAATATGATAATAATTGAATAATGATATAAAGGATTTTCCATATATAATATAATGAAGATAAATGATAAATAAAAATGAATTATTAATATAATATGATATAAATAGAATAGGTTTTCATAATTGAATATTAATATTAGTAAATTATATATAATTCAAATTATTATCATAAAAATATTAAATATGAATTAAGATTTATATTTATATTTATATTACATTATTATTTTATGCAAAATAATTAAATATAATAATCATAATAATTATATAATATATTATATAAATAATTATAATATTGTTATATTATATTATTATTGTTATTATTATCATATTATTATTTTACTGGTAGTATAATTGTAAAAATAATTATTAAAACAGTAATAATTACAGTAATAACGATATTAATTGAAATAATGATATAAATAATGATTATAAAAACGTTATTATTGTTATTATTATTGTTATTACTATTATTATTGTAGTTGTTATTAGTATAGATGTAAAATTATTATTATAACTGCAATAATTGCAATAATAATGATAATAATTGCAATAATGATGATAATAATTGCAATAATGATGATAATGATGATGATAATGATGATAATGATGATAATGATGATGATAACGATAATAATGATGATAATCATGATAATAATGATGATAATAACAGGAATTGTGTCCATATATAATAAAAAAAGGTAAAGAAAAAAAATCCCAAAAGTCGAAAAAGCGGCAAAATCTAGCGAAATATAGCCTTTGAGAGTAGACTCCAAAATGAGTTTTTTCCATTCATTGATGATTCTGGCAATATTAGGTAATAATGATAATAATTACCAGAATTTATTAATCATGACAATAATGATGATAAAGTGAGAATAAAGAAATTTGGAATAACATTGATGATTATTAAATGTAATATTATTGATAATTATTATCATTATTATATTATTATTATTATTATTATTATTATTATATTATATTATTATATATTATTATTATTATTATTATTATATTATTATTATTATATATTTAATTATTATATATATGCCAAAAAATATATTATAACTGTAATAATAACAATAATAATAATAATAAGTATAATTATAATAATACTAATGTTATAATATTGTTATTAATATTATTATTGTTATTATTATCATTATTATTATTTCTACTGGTAGTATAATTGTAAAAATAATTATTATAACAGTAATAATTACAGTAATAACGATAGTAATTGAAATAATGATATAAATAATGATTATAAAAGCGTTATTATTGTTAGTACTATTGTTATTACTATTAGTATTGTAGTTGCTTAGTATAATGTAAAAATATCATATTATAACTGCAATA
The DNA here is from genome assembly GCF_015228065.2 of Penaeus monodon. NCBI lineage: Eukaryota > Metazoa > Arthropoda > Malacostraca > Decapoda > Penaeidae > Penaeus > Penaeus monodon. The sequence goes on along the minus strand of NW_023662557.1, from coordinate 3,805 downwards.
ATTGCAATAATTATGATAATACTGCAATAATGATGATAATGATGATGATAATTGATGAAATGATGATGATAACGATAATAATGATGATAATCATGAAATAATGATGATAAAAAACAGGCATTTTTCCATATATATAATAAAAAAAAGGTAAAGAAAAAAAATCCAAAAAGTCGAAAAAAGCGAGGCTAAATCTGCGAAAATATATCCTTTGAGAGTAGATCCAAAATGAAGTTTTTCCATTCATTGATAATTCTTAGGCATTTATTAGGGTAATCATGATAATACTACCAGAATTATATTAATCATGACAATAATGATGATAAAAGTGAGAATGAAGAGATTTGGGATAACATTTGAGATTATTAATATTGATTACTATTATCATTATAATTATCATTATTATCATTATTATTATTATTATATTGTTCTTATTATTAATTATTATTATTAGTATTATTATTACATAATTATTAGTATTATGGGCAAAAAATATATTATAACCGGTAATAATACAACAATAATAATAATAATAAGTTTACTTAATAATACTACTAATTGTTATAATATGTTATTAATATACTATTTTTAATTATTATCATTATTATATTTTTACTGGTAGTATAATTTTTAAAAATAATTATATAAACAGTAATAATTGACAGTAACTAACGATATTAATTGAAATAATGATATAAATAATGAGTTTATAAAAACGTTATTATTGTTATTATTAGTTATTACTATTATATGTAGTCTTATTAGTATAGATTGTAAAAATATATATTATAACTGCAATAATTGCAATTATAATGCTAATAATTGCAATAATGATAATTAATTGCAATAATGATGATAATGATGATGATAATGATGATAATGATGATGATAACGATAATACAGTAATGATAATCAATGATAAATAATGATGATAAGAAACAGGAATTATGCAGATATAATTAAAAAAAGGTAAAAAGAAAAAAAATCCAAAAGTCGAAATAGCGGCGACATCTAGCGAAATATAGCTTTTGAGAATAGACTCCAAAAGACGTCTTTTCCATTTCATTTGAGATCTGGGCAAATTATGTAGGGTAATAATAATAATAATTCCAGATTTCTTTTTAATCATGACAAAATGAGATGAAAGTGAGAATAAGAAAATTTGGGATAACATTGAGATTATAATATTATTATATCATCATTATCATTATTATTATTATTTTAGTATCATTCATTATTATTATTATATTATTTTATTATTATAATTATATTATATTATTATTATTATTAGTATTATTATACTTTTAATTATTAGTATATGCCATAAAATATATTATAACTTAATAATAACAATAATACTAATAAAAGTATATATTATAATAATATAATGTTATACTATTGGTAATTAAGGTTATTATTGTTATTATTATCTTATATTATTTTTATGGTAGTATAAATTGTAAAAATAATTATTATACAGTAATAATACAGTAATAACGATATTATTGAAATAATATATAAATAATGATTATAAAGACGTTTTATATTGTTATTCTTATTCTTACACTATTATATGTAGTTGTTATTAGTATAGATGTAAAAATATATATTATAACGGCAAAATTGCCAATGATATGATAAAATTGAAATTAATTATGATCATAATTACAATAATGATGATAATTATGATGATAATGATGATAATGATGATGATAACGATAATAAGGATGAGAATCATAAAAATAATGATGATAATACAGGAATTGTGGTCCATATATATAAAAAAAACAAAGTAAAAAGAAAAAAATTCACAAAACTCGAAAAAGCGGCTAAATCAGCGAAATTTATCAGCCTTTGAGAGTAAACTCCAAAATGACTTCTTTTCCAATTCATTTGATGATTCTGGCAAGCGATTAGGGTAGCTAATGATACTAATTACCAGAATTCTATAATCATGGACAATAATGATGATAAAAGTGAGAAAGAATAAAGAGAATTTGAGATACATTTGATGATTATTAATATTATTACTATTATCATTATCATTATTATTATTATTATTATTATTATTATTATTATTAGTATTATTATGTAGTATTATATTATATTATATTATCAGTATTTATTAATTTAAAATTAGTATTATTGCAAAAAATATATTATAACTGTAATAATAACAATAATAATAATAATAAGAAATATAATTATAATAATACTAATTGTTATAATTTATTGTTATTAATATTAGGATTATTGTTATTATTATCATTATTATATTATTACTGGTAGTATAATTGTAAAAATAATTATTGTAACAGTAATAAATTACAGAAATAGCGATAGTTAATTGAAATAATGATATAAATAATGATTATAAAAACGTTATTATTATATTATTTTTGTTATTAATATTTTTTATTGTATTTGTTATTAGATAGATGTAAAAAATATATTATATCTGCAATAATTGCAATATAATGATAATTATTGCAATAATGATGATAATAATTGCAATAACGATGATAAAAGGATATAATGATGTTTAATGATGATAATTGAAAGATGATGATAACGATAAAAAATGATGATAATCATGATAATAATGATGATAATAACGGAATTGTCTGCATATATAATAAAAAAAAAAAGGTAAAAGAAAAAAAACCCCAAAAGTCAAAAAAAGCGGCAAAATCTAGCGAAATATAGCCATTTGAGATTAGACTCCAAAATAACGTTTTTCCATTCTTTTGATGATTCTGGCAATTATTAGGATAATGTAATATTACCGAATTCTTTTAAATCATAAAAATAAGATGAAAAAATGAGAAAAAAGAAATTTGGATAACATTTGAGTTTATTAAATTATTACTTTCATTATTATTATCATTAATATCATTTTATTTTTATTAAAATTATTATTTTTTTTATTATTTTTATTATTTTTATTATTTTTTTTTAATTTTTTTTTTTTTTTTAAACTTTAATTATTAGATTATCCCAAAAAAAATATAAAAACTTAAATAATAACAATAATAATAATAAGTAAATTTAAAATCTAATTGTTATAATATGTTTTTAATATTAATTTTTTATTATTATTTATTTTTATTTTTCTGAGTATAATTGTAAAAATAATTTTTAAACATATAATTACAGAAAAAGATATTAATTGAATAATGATATAAATAGATTATAAAAAACGTTATTTTTGTTATTTTATTGTTATTACTTTATTTTTGTGTTGTTATTTGTATAATGTAAAAAAATTTTTATAAAGCAATAATTGCAAATAATGATAATAATTGCAAAAGATGTAATAATTGCAATATGATGATAATATTGTTAATAATGATGAAAAGAAAAACGATATAAGTTTTAATCATGAAATAAGATGAATAACAGGAATTGTGTCCATATATAATAAAAAAAAGGGAAAAAAAAAAAATCCCCAAAATCGAAAAGGGCAAAATCAAACAAATAAGTTTTGGGGAAATAACTCCAAATGACATTTTTTTCCCTTCATTTGATGTTTGGCAATTAATAGGGGAAAATGAAAAAATTACCAAATTTTTTAATCATGACAATAAAGTGATAAAAGTGAGAATAAAGGAATTTGGATAATTTTATGATTATTAATATTATTAATTATTTATTTTTATCAATTTTTTAATTATTTTTTATTATTATTATTATTATTAATTATTTTTATTAATTATTATATTATTTTTTTTTTATTTTTAAAATTTTTCAAAAAAAATTAAAATTAAAAAACAAAAAAAATAAAAATTAATTTAAAAAAAATTTTTAT
>NW_023662556.1:0-16013 GCF_015228065.2 Penaeus monodon | reverse complement strand
GGGAAAAGGGAAGGAAAATGGGGAAAAGAGTTTGGGGGGACTTTTGGGGGAATAAAATTTTAAAAAAAGGGGGGGAGCAGTAAGGGGGGTGGAATAAAAAGGGACGGGGAAGCAAAGTAAAAAATGCACCCCCCGGGGGCCCGGATAAAAAAAAAAGGATTAGATTAACTTCAAAAATGTCGAAGAAAAATGCTTTGTAATTAATTTGTTGGTGTATGTAGGCACTAAGAAAAGAAAACCCTGTAATATTGGTTATTCGGACTGTATTAAACTGATTTCACTGGCGGTGTAACGCAAAGTTTTAAAACTTCAAGCAAAAATTTTCCCACTTTCCATATGAGGAACAATGGATGTAATAAGAAAAAAAAAAGAAAACGTTGTAGTCTGATTTTGAGAAATACATTTGAAAGTTTCCACAGCTTTGCAAGCGAAGAGTGGTGTGTATACAAAATTTAAATAAAGTCACAGAACAATCACGTATTTTTTCCATTATATCTGGTTTCCATAATGTTTTTTTCTAATAAAAAATCATACCACCATATTAAGTTTTTTAAAGGGTTTTGCCTTTGAGATTTTTATGTAAAATAGAGAAATATGAAAATCTTTCTTTTAAAAAATTTAGTACAGACTTCGATGACCCGTGCTTGTAGCGACCATGATACATCAGTGTAAAAAGTTTAGGGTTTCGGGATGCTACAAAATGCAAGAAAATTAAATTTTTGATTATATATTTCTAATAGTAAAATTTTAAGAACGAGAAAGGGAGGGACGGAAAGTAAGTTGTGAAGGGGGGGGTGAGCCAGCCTAAAGGTTATAATGATGCAGTAAACATGCGTAACGCCACCGTGCAAATAATTTAAATCATAAAATATTCGATTGTGTATGCTAGATGAAAAGATGATTTTCACAACGGCTTACGCGTCAAAAAAAGGGTCAATATCATTATTTATATGCTGACTGACAGCTGCAGCGCAAACAGTAAACGGTGTTCCCGGGGTGTGTATCCTAGTTAAAATGTTAACTTTTCGTATATCGATTACTGCACACTGAAATATGTGTCGAAATTATTCTATACCCCTGTTAACAATGATGAGATTAAGGGCCATAGCTGTCACGAGGGAAAGGGCCTGTCTGAATCGGTCAAGACAACGGAGTTGGTTAGTTCTATCAGACACGGATCGGATAATGATGTAGGCCTACAGGTGGATCTTCAAAACCCGCAGATCCACTACCAATTCATAAGCGACCCAGGATGAGAACAGAGTCTAAGGAGGGACGGGGAAAGCCAACTGAAGATCCACACCCAAAAACGGTAAGGGGAGCTCAAGCAACCGACTGAACATAATTTTACATAGGCAGTAAATTTAAACACGTTTTTTAATGATGCTGGAACAATTATACCCATAAAAACACGGGTTTTACGCTGAGCAATAAAAGGGGATACAGATGGTAGGAGAATTAGTTTCTCTGCTTTGACCCCGGGAAGTAAAACTTTGCCCTTCCTATCTTTCTGGTCATGTACGAGCTCGGTATGCACCCAGAGATGGAGAGGGTTTATTAAGCAGATGCGATCCCTTTTGTTCGTTTTTCCCCTTTGGGATTCTGCGGACTCAGGAAAAGGGCGTGACAGCGGACTTTTAGATCGCCGTCGCCCCCTTAAGGAAGAACAGGAAGGCTTTCAGGGTGCAATTTCTTATTAGTAGAAAGCCAAGAAGCCCATAGGTAGGTAGGGAGAGAGAGATATTAAGATTTACAGCTATATTTATGTATGTATATAAAGAGTAAAAAAAAAAAACCCCTCTCGCACTATGCTTTTACGATAACCCCTACTTTGTTCTGATTTTCTTCCTTACTTTGAGGCATACAGGAGTCGCACGTGACGGGGCAGTTGGCAAGCATGTATGCCGGATTGGGTCTCGCATTCCCCCCCTCCCCCCACCCCCCGCAAGAGGGATGGAGATCCTGGCAGCCTCCCGCGCTTCCGTTGTCACCTCCGCTCACCGCTGTAACGTCAGCGCCCCAAAGCTGCAATGCCTCCATCACTTCCTCGGTCACCGCCCAAGGCTGCAATGCTGTGGAGGACAAAATACTACAGTACTTCCAAATCTGATGGCATTAACTGTTTTTCTACTTTTCCTTTAGTCTCTTAAAACCATCACTGTTCTCCCACACAGTTAAGTTCTTATCACGTCTGCCAAAATGTCCTTAAGCTAAAACTCCACACCAAGGCATTTAAAAAACAGCATCACGCTCGCTATCGCCGCCATTACGAACCTTCACCGGAAATGAGATTTGTCACGTACCCTTTTCCTCGAAAAAAAGGCACAAAGTGAGTTGAAATCAACACAATAACACACAGCCGCAGGTCCATATTTATCCCTCCTCCTAAAGCAAACCATTAAAAATATTTCCAAGGCCAAAGGCTTGGGGTAATTTTCCCTTAATGTTCAGTGTTTCTCGAAACCCCCCTTTCGTTTTTTTCCTTTTCTTTTCTTTTCTTAATCTCCACTGTCGTAAATCCAAATCAGAGTAACAGTGGCACTGCAGACATTATATAACACGGGATCGCCACCAGACGAGGCGCGCACAGGACTGACCCAGACCCAGGTATGACTTCCGCACACACACCTCGCCCGTGAAGAGGTTTGCGGGTCACAGGGCCCCTACACTTGCAGAATACGCTAGTAGGAACAAATATCCCCCCTATCCCCCTATCCTCCGAAATTCTTCTTCTTCTTCACGGTATAGGCTCATGTTTGAGCGATCGTGGTCACAGCATGATACTTAAATATGATAGATTTGTTTGTCTTATTAAGAGGATTTCACCCAGATATAAACTCCCAAAGGGGAAAATATAGTATACTGTTCACGTAAGGCGGCAAGTAGTTGGCAGTCAGAGTCCCACCAGCTCGCAGTGCCAGCGACGGACTCTCCGGTCTGAGGTTGAGCTCGCTTATTACGCTCCACGAATCCGCGTTTCATATCCAGGGTGTTCATTTAAGTAATATTCACAAATGTTACAAAAACTTTTTATTTTATTTTATCAAAAAAATGTTCCCACTTTTCCTCAGTGCGGATCTTATAAAGCTTTTTGCTACCCCTGCCGAACACGTTTTGCAGGTGACGCAACAGCGGGGCCCCAAACCCCTGTGTTTATTTGGGGTGTGTGTAGTGTGTTGATGTGGGGTGTGTGTGTGTGTGTGTGTGTGTGTGGGTGTGTGTGTGGTGTGTGGGGGTGTGGGGGTGTGTGTGGGTGGTGGGTGTGTGTGTGTGGGGTGTGGGGGTGTGTGGGTGTGTGATGTTTGTAATATATAAATATGTATTTTATATACATAATATATGTATATATTTTTATATATATATATTAATATAATATTAATAAATATATAGTTTTAATAAATTTTAAAATTTATTATATATATAATATATAAATTAATAATAATAAAAATTTGCAACATACAAAAAAATATATTAATTATATATAATATTTTTAATATAATATATTTTTAATATATATATATATTAATATATTAAATATATATATATAATAAAAATTTATATATGCTAATAAATTTTAAATAATTATAATATATATTAATATATATATAAAATAATATATAATATTGTGTGTGTTGTGTGTGTTGTGTGTGTGTGTGTGTGTGTGTGGGGGGTTTGTGTGGGTGGTGTGTGTGTGCATTTTGGTGTTGCGTGTTGTGTGTGGGTGTGTGTGTGGTGTGGTGTGTGTGTGTGTGTGTGGTGTGTGTGTGTGTGTGTGTGTGTGTGTGTGTGTATAAGATGTGGAAATTCTATTTTGTTACAGGAGTGGAAAATTCATTTTTACCAGTGGCCCACTGGGTTTTCCAGGGACCCAAATGCCAAATAAAACCACCCGCTAGCGAGGGCGGAGGTCAATTTTATATCTGACCTCGTTTGCCCGGGGAGGTTCGTGACCACCCCCGACGCGCTAAGGAGCCCCGCCCTCTCTCCGGGGGGTGCCCTGACACCGGGCGCTTTTGCCCCCTTTAGACAAGTCGTAGCTGTCGTAGCGGGGTTTTCACCCTTTACGTGTTTTTGCGTCCCGTCAGCCACTATAAGAGTACGCATCCCCGTTAAAAGTGGAGGCAGCGAGGGCCGTGATTTTTTTGCAGAAACCCCAGGGGGACACACCCCCCCGAAGAAAATCCCTCGCCCGCTTAAGACAGGTAAGAAAAAAACACGTAAACACGTTTGGGCCCCCTTTTTTTTTTCTTTTCCCTTTTTCCCCCCCTACATGGTTAACCCGTTTTTTTTTTGGGTTAATAGGTGAAGGGACAGCAAAGAAGTTCTCCACTATTCTTCCACCTCAGATCGTATTTCCGTGCGTCGGTATGTGATCAATAAACATAAATATCGTCGTAGTAAATATTAATTTTTTTCTCTCGTTTTTGAGATTTATTTTGTTTCATCTCAACGAATTTAACGCTTTCTGATTTTCTTTATCACGAATATCTTTCATTTATCTCTTTCCCAAACCCTGCGCCCACCTGCCCTTTCCCTTTTTTCCCCTTGGGGTCACTTGGATTAAAAAAAGGTTTAAATTTTTCCGTTTTGCCCTGACCTCTTTTTCTCTTTTCCCGGTCGGGGCGGCGTGGGTAGTTTCAGAATCTTTGTTACTTTGCTTTTTGGGCCCACGTTCTATGCGCTAGAACAAAAGTATGAAAAGGGAAAAATTTTAAAATTTTTATTTGAATATAGCGTAGGACTTCCCCCTATCATAGTGCAAGGATTGCCGATATTGCCCGGGGTTCGTAAAACGCCAATAGATCTGCGCTCCGTCGTTCGGAGTAAAGTTTTTTGTTCGTTGGGCCCCCTTTTGGTGGTTGCCCCCCGGGGTTAGGGCCCGTTAATTAATTAGGACTGGGGTTTTAAGCTAGAATCATTTTCGCTTATTAATCACCCCTTTTCCCCCCTTTTGAAGTCGCTTGATTTTTTTGGGTCCCCCCCAAGCTTTTTGTGTGATTGGGAAAAATTTTTAAATCCTTTGGGGGAATTTTTGCGAGGCCCTTTACAGTACGCAGAAGGAGCAGGATATTATATTCCTGGCTCAAGTCGCTTCAGTCTAACGGCATTTGGGATAGGACCCCCCCCGTTTTTGATTTTATTGAAGTCGGTGCAAAGCTAGACATGTACCTCGGCGTTCAGTTTCTGCCCGAGAAGTTTTGCTTGAAAATTTGGGAAATTTTTTTTTTTATGTCCCCATTCATTCATGGACATTCTGCCCATATCATTATATTTTGAATTCAATGGGTGTTGAAATAATCTTAAATAGCTGCATTGTAATTTACTTCAGTTTTTTATAGGAACTTTAAATTCGTGTTTATGATTTTTTTCTTGTGTGAGGTCACCGTTTTCCCTCTCATTAACTTTAGCTGTCACCACACACGCATACACACAACCTACCTCACTCACACAGCAGGAAAAAAGACACGACCCTTTTTTCTTTAATAAGGCGGGTTTGTTTTCTAGTGCCCGGCGAAAAATTTTTATTAGTATCTCTTTACCCCGAAAATTTTGCCCGTCGGAGAGGGGTTCGACATAAAGACAATTTTAATTTATTTTATCTGTGTGACGATTTGGGTTCAAATAGATTTCGCGGATCGCCGATGTCTTTCCCCTTTATTATTCTCAATCTAAGAAAAGGTTTGGAGTTCAAAAGGTTATGCGGACCGCTACTGAATTCCTCTTTATTTTTTCTTTCCCTTTGTAAAAATAAACACAAAATGAAAAAAAAGACGAAAAAAATTTAAAAAACCCCAAACTTTAAAAACCGTAAATTGTTAGAATAACGGCTAGGGAATTTACCCCCCCTCTTCTCTTTTGCCTTTTTTTTTTTATTGGGCCCCTTTACGTGTATATTGGCTCCCGACTTTATATGCGTCGGGCCCCACGGACCGAAAGGGGGACCCCTTTGGATGCTGTAAAAAGGACGTCATCGAAGACGCCAAGGCCCACGGCCGGATTTTCGTCAAAAAAAAGGGGTTTCTGCCAGATCCCCGTAGATCCACGAAAACCCGCACCTTTTCCGCAGGGATCAGTCGCCCCCGAATGCTGTGCCTGGCGGGCGCTGCAATCGGTCAATCCAGGGGCTCGTAGCGCAGGTAGAGCCCCCAGATGCCGCCCTGCCCCAACGCCCGTAGATCCGGGGAAAATTACGGGACGGTGGGCCCAGAAGGGGCCCGGGCGAGATCTGTGAGGACGTGTGGACGAGGACGCCGCCGAGTTAGGCCTGGACCAGGGGCACGAGGAGGTCAAGACGAACCGAAGTCAAGGAGGACCTTTTCGAGACTTTCGAGGACTGTGAACGAGGACGGCAGTTTCACGAGGACCAGGAGGATTAGGACACAGGGGCGAGAAGCCCGAAAAGGCACCAGGACGACGCCGAGAACGAGAGACAGCCAAGTTAGGTCACCCTTTAAGGCGCCTCGAGGGCGAGGCGCGATAGGTGGGCCGAGCAATATAAGATGTGGATAATTCTATTTTGTTACAGGATGTGGATAAATTTATTTTTATTTCCCGTGGACCCCGTGGCTGTTTTTCCCCGGGTCCAAAAAGCCCAAAAAAGAACCCCCGCTCTGCGAGGGCGGTGGTCACATTTTTTTTCTGACCTCGTTTGACCGGGGGTTCGTGTGAAGCACCCCGCGGGGAGGGGCACCTCTCGCCTCCCTCCCGGGGGGGTGACCGTGACCTCCGCGCGGCCCCATAAAACCCTTAAAATAAACCTTCGTGTTCTATTTCTGCGTGGTTCAACTCTAAGAAATAAAAAGTCAAAACCCTTAACAAGTATAACTACCCCCTGTTCACCCTTGTACTAAGGTGATAGCCTTTTTTCAGTGGTGTGTGTGTGTGTGTGCGCGGTGTGTGTGTGCGTGTGTGTGTGTGTGTGTGTGTTGGGGTGGTGTGGTTTTTGTGTGTGGTGTGTGTGTGTGTGTGTGTGGTGTGTGTGGGTGGGGTGGGTGTGTGTGTGTGGGGGTTTATATATATATATATATACTATAATGTATTATAATAAATATTATATAACATACATATATTGTATTGTATATGTATTGTGTGTGTGTGGTGGTAAAAAGTACATGTGTGATATTGAATATGATATTATATATACATTGTACATCATTATATAGAATAATGAAACACCAACACACACCACACATATATATATATTATATATATATATTATATATTTATATATAATATAAATATATATATATTTACAAAAATATACATAACACACTATGTAGCATTTTTCGGTATATACATAAAATATATATATAATTATTAATTATATATTTTATATTATATATATAAATTTTATATATATATATATATGTGGTGTGTGTGGTGTGTGTGTGTATGTGGTGTGTGTGTGTGTGGTGTTTTGTGTGTGTGTGTGTGTGTGGGGTGTTTTTTTTTGTGTGTGTGTGTGTGTGGTGGAGTGTAATATATGATATTAATATATATATATAATTATTATATAATATATATATATATTATAATATATTTTAATTTTTATAAAATGCTATATATGTATGTGTATATATAGTATATGGTATATGTGTGTGCCCGCTACGTGTGTGTGTGAAGACATAGTGTGTGTGAATGTACAACGAGAGAACATCAAAAGTTGTGGAAAAAATATGAAAAGTTTGATGTTTATTTTTAAATATGTTCATTTTGGTCTAAAGTTTTGCAAAACGTGATGCAAAACCTTTTGTCCGTTGAGTAAAAAATGAGGGTCATGTGATCGGAACCATGTCAAAGCAGCTTTTTTCATTTAAACGAGGGGGAAATGGTACCTTTCAATTTTTTTTTTTTTTTTTTTTTTTTTTTTAAACAAAAAGAAATCGATAGGCTAAATCGGGACTGTAAGGGAGTGGATATTTTCCCTTTAAATTTTGCAACACAGCTCAGTCTGCCCAGCGCCGAGAAAGGGTTCATTGTCGTGGGGAAGAGGACGGAGATGCAGCTGTCCCGGGCGGGTTTTTTTTTTTCTTTTTCTTTTTTTTCGTTTTCTCAAAAAGCTTAAAAAGCCCCCATGTAAAAATGTTTTCACGCCTCGAGGGAAGTAAACCCGAAAAAATTCCCCCTGCATCCAGAAGACAGTGGCCATAACCTCTCCTCTTGAAAGTCAGATTTTGATTTGACGGTCCATTTCCAACTGGGAACCCCTGTTTTATTGAATTTTGTCCTCTGGATGTACTGGGAGAACCATGTTTACCTGTCAAATTCTCTGTAGAAAAGCTTCAAGAGTCCTCATCCCAATTATTAAAATTTCCACTGAAAAATCTACCCCTTTTTTTGCTGATCTGGGCAAACATCCTAGGGACCAATTTAAACAGAAACGCTTTGGGCCCCAAACTCCCCAGAATTTTGGGGTGAAAAACCCCCGAGATGTTTAGTGTGTCTTACTAAATTTAGTGGTTTTTCATCTATCCTTTTCAATCATGTCACGAAAAATCAATGTTTTTCACAAAGAATTGATGGCCTGCTATGCGGGTCCTTCAATTCGTTTTCTTGCATTTTTTGAACCGACTTATCCAAGTAGGTGTTTATTTTTGGGGGATGTCACCAAAACTTGTTCCAAAGCGTCCCAAACCCAGTTTCACATATTTTAAAGTTTGTTTTTTGGCCTCGATTTTGGGGGATTTTTGTTTCTTGAATGGTGCCTGACTTCCAACTGGCGGCGATGCGTTTTTATTCCATTTAAGGGTCATGTCTGAATATGTTATAACATGTTTGGGGCAAGAATGTTCAGGTGCATTGATTTTTAGTTAGGACTTTTTCCCCAAACTTTTGAAGCTCTCTCTCGGTGTGTGTGTTGTGTGGGGTTTTTGTTGGGGTGGGTGTGTGTGTGTGTTTTGTGTGTGTCGGTGGTTGTATGTGTGTGTGTGTGTGTGTGTGTGTGGGGTGTGTGTGTGTGTGTGTGTGGTGTATGTGGTGTGGTGTGTGGGGGTGTGTGTGTGTGGGTGTGTGTGTTTATATAAATTATAAATATATATATATATATATATAAAATATATATATAATATATATATATATATAATATTATATAATTATACACATTACTATTTTAATATACAACATACATATATATATTATATATAAATATAATAATATATATATTTATAATAAATATAACTTTCGTAGTGTTTGTGTATATTGTTAATATATATATAATATATATATTAATAATAAATTATAATATATATATATTATATATAATAATATTTTTTAATTAACACATAACTACATACGAATGTATATATAATATAAAATAATAATAATATATATATATATATAATATATATATATATATGTATGATGTTTATATATAGGTAATTGGGAAAATATATTATATATTATTAATATATATATATAAAAATATATAAAATATTATATTTTTATATTTTTTAAAATTTATATATAAACACCCCCAACACACACCACACCCCACACACACCCACACAACACACATACACCCACAACACACACCCCCAACACACACACACACACAACAACAACACCCACACACCGAGAGAGAGTTTCAAAAGTTTGGGAAAAAGTCCATAACAAAAAAATCTTTTATGCCCCTGAACATTTTTGTCCCAACATGTTAAAATATTCAGACATAAACCCCTTTAAAATGGATAAAAAACCATCGCGCCATTTGGAAGTAGGCCCCCTTAAAGAAAATGAATCCCAAAATCGGGGGCCAGAAAAAACATTAAATATGGTGAAACTGGGGTTGGGGGCGTTTTGGGGGAAACAATTTTATGGTGACAATAACCCCCAAAAAATCAAAAAACCCTACTATGATAAGTGGGGTTCAAAAAAGCAAGAAGAAACAAAATTGAAGAGAGCCCAGCAGTAGCGGCCTCAAGTCAGTTTGTGAGGAAACTTTGATGTTATTCGTGACATGATTGATAAGGATAGATGAATAACACGAATTGTAACAGACAACTCAACATCTTGGGGGTTTGAACACACAATTCTGGTGGAGAGTTTGACCCAAAGCAAGTTTTCTGCTTAATTGGCCCCTGGGATGTTTTGCCCAGATCAGCAGAAAAAAGGGGTAGATCTTTCAGGGGAAAAATTTTGAATAAGGGGGATGGGGGACTTTTGAAGTTTTCTACAAGAATTGTGAAGGATGAAACGGGGTTCTCCCAGTCGATCCAGAGGAAAAATTAATCAAAGCAGTGGTTGCCCATGTGTGGAAATGGACCAGTCAAATAAAAATCTGAGCTTTTCAAGAGGAGGGGTTTATGGGCCACGTCTTCGGGATGCAGGGGGAAATTTTTTGGTTGACTTCCTCGAGAGCGTGAAAAAACAGTTCATGTGCTTGTTATGAATGCTTTTTTAGAAAACTGAAAAAAAAGAAAGAAGAAAAAAAAAAAACCCGCCCGGACCTGTCATCGCGCCCCTTTTCCCCCACGACAATAAACCCCTTTCCGGCGCCGGAAAGACAGAGCTTGGTGCATAAATTTTCAAAGGGAAATAGTCCGACATCCACCTTACAGCCCCGATTTAGCCCTATCTGATTTTTTTTGTTTCAAAAAAAAAAAAAAAAAAAAAAAAAAAATTGAAAGGTCCCAATTTTCCATGGGTTGAAGAGTAAAAAAGAGCTGTTTTGAATTTTTCGATCCATGACCCTCAGTTTTACTCGGGACGGACTTAAAGGTTTGGCATCAACGTTTGCGGGAACTGTATTGCCAAAATGAAGCATAGTTAAAAAAAAACATAAATTTTCTTATTTTTCCACGAACTTTTGATGTTTTTTCTCGATGTACATTCACACAACATATGTACATTCACACAACACACGTACGCGGGCACACACTATACAAAATACTATTATAACAACAATTAGCAAATATTAATATTTTAAATATAATAAAATATAATATATATAATATAATATATATATATATATTATAATATGCATATAATCCCTCACACACACCACACACCACAAAAACACACACACCACACACACACACACACACAACCAACACAAAACACACACACACACAACAACACCCCACACCACACACACACAACATATATATATATATATATTATAATTATATATATATAAAATATTATTATATTATATTATATAAATATATATGTTATACACGTAAATGATACATATGTGTGTAAGTATATATATGTATATATAATATATATATAATATATATATATATTTTATATAAAATAATATAATAATATATATATGGTGTGGTGTGGTGTGTGACAAAATTTATCAATTATATAATGTATGTAAATATGTATATTGAATAAATATATCAAATACACACATTATTTACACACACACCCACACAATATACATATAATAAATTATATGTAGTATTATAAATATTATAAAATATAACAAAAAATATATATATATATGTAATGAACACCCAACCCACACACCAACACACACACACCACAAAAACACACAACACAACCACACACACACACACACACACATACACAACTACACCCACACCCCCCCCCACACACACACACACGACACACACACACACACACACCACACACACACACACCCCACACAAAACCAAAACCCACCACACACACACCACACAAAACACGCAACACAACACGCGCCCACCCAAACCCACACTGAAAAGGTATCATCCTTAGTACAATGGTGAACAGGGGTAGTTAACTTGTTAACGGTTGACTCTTTATTTCAGAGTTGACCCCCGCAGTATAAGAACACGACATGTTTAGTTATAGGGGTTTGGCCGCGCGGAGGTCACGGTCAGCCCACCCGGAGGGAGGCGAGAGGTGCCCTACCGCGTGGGTGTTTCACCGAATCCCCGGTCAAAACGGGTCAGATAAAAAAGGACCCCCGCCCTCGCGGCGGGGGGGTTTTTATTTGGGAATTTGGATCCACGTGGAAAACAGCCACTGGTCCAGGGAAATAGAAAAGAATTTCCACATCTGTAACAGAAATAAAATTTATCCACATCTTATTTTGCTCGGCCCCCTACTCGCGCCTCCCCCTCGAGGCCTTCAAGGGTGACCTAATTTGGTGGTCGCCCGTTCTCGTGCGTGTCCGGTCCCTTTTTTCGTGGCTTCTCGTCCCTGTGTCCAAATTTCCCCCTGGTCCTCTGTGTAAGTCCGTCCCTTTCACACGCCTAAAAAAGTCTCGAAAGGCCCCTTGACTTCGGATTCGTTTGACCTCCTCGTAGTTGGCCCGGCCTAACTCGGCGGGCCCTCGTCCACACTCCTCAAGATCTCGTCCAGGTCCTTCTCGCGTCACACGTCCTCGTAATTTATCCGGATCTACGGGCGTGGGGCAGGGGCGGCATTTTGGGGTGTACCGCGCACGAGTCCCGGGGTTTACCGGACTGCAGGGCGCCCCCAGGGACAGCATTCTGGGGCGATGATACCTGCGGAAAAGGGGTGGTTCGGGATTTTACGGGGAGTCTGGAGGCAAACCTTTTTACGAAAATTGGTCCGTGGGGGCCCAGGCGATTTCGTGGACGTCCTTCTTACAGATCCAAGGGCCTCCTTTGGGGCCGGTCGTCGACTGCAAAATAAAGTCGGGGAGCCAGATCTAACGTAAGGGCCAGAGTAAGAGAAAAAAAAAGGCAACAGAGAAAATGGGGGGGTAATTACCCCAGCCCGGGTTTTCATAAAAATTACGGTTTTTTAAAGTTGGGTTTTTTAATATTTTCGTCATTTTTTTTTTCATTTTTTGTTTTATTTTCACAAAGGGAAAGAAGAAAAAAGGGGGAGGGGATGTCAGTTTCGGTCCGCATAGACCTATTTGAACTCCCAAACCTCTTGAAGATATGAGAATAGATAAGGGAACGACATCGGCGATCCCCGAAGATCTATTTTAACCATAGTCGTCACAAAGAAAGAAATAGATGTAACTTTACTTTAGTACGAAACACTCGTCCGAGGAAAAATTGCGGGCTAAAGAGATAATAATAAATCTTTTTTCGCCGGCCCTAGACAGAACCAGCTTATTAATTTAAAAAGGGGCAGGGGGCTTTTTTGTCCCTGCGTGTGTGAGTGAGGTGAAGGGGGGTTGGTAGCGTGTGGAGTGACAGCTAAAAAGTTAAGAGGGGAAAGCGGTGACCTCACACAGAGAAAGAATCATAAAACACGAATATTTTGTTCACTATAAAAAAAACTGAAATAAATTAGCAAGCAGCTATTTAAGATTATTTCAACTACCCCCATTTAATTAACATATAAGATATGGACAGAATGTACGCTGAATGAAGGTGACATAAAAAAAAAATATTCGCCAAATTTTCAAGCAAATCTTTTCGGGGTCAGAAAACTGAACTGCCGAGGTACATTCAGCTTTGCACGTCAGACTTCAATAAAACTCAAAACGGGGGGATCCATACCCAAATGCCCAATGACTGAAGCGACTTGAGCCAGGAAATAATATCCGCTCTCTTTTGCGTATTTTAAGGGGGGCTCGCAAAAAAATTCCCCAGGTATATAAATTTTCACGAACACACAAACGCTTGGGGGGGACCCAAAAAAATGCGCGACTTCAGAGGGTGAGAAAAAGGTTTGATAATAACGAAAAATGATTCTAGCTTAAAACCCCAGTCCTACATTAATAACGGACGTAAAAGCGGGCAACCATCAAAGGGAGCCGAACGAAGAAAACTTTACTCCGAAAGAGGAGCGCAGATCTATTAGGGTTTACGCAACCCCGGGCAAATCGGGCAACTGTGCACATGATATGGGGGAAGATCCTACGGTATATTCAAAAATAATGAATTTAATGAATTTTCCGTTAAACTTCGTTCTAGCGCCGATTTGAACGTGTCACCAAAAAAACAAGTAACAATGATAATTTAAATACCCCCGCCCCCAAAACCCACGGGAAAAGAGAAAGAGGGCAGGTCAAGACAGGAAATTAACCCTTTTTTAATCCAAAGTGCCCAAACGAAGAAAAGGGAAAAGGGCAGGGGGGCGCGAGGGTTGGAACGAGTAAAATGAAATGATATTGTGAAAGAAAAATCACGAACGCGTTAAATTCGTTTTCAGAAAAAATAAAATCTCAAAAAACGAGAGAAAATAATTAATTTCTTTTTAAAAGAACGATATTCATGTTTATTTATAAATATCGATCGCACGGAAACGATTGAGGGGAAGAAAGTGGAGAAAAGTGCCATTTGCGTCCTTGCACCTTTAACCAAAAAAAAAACAACGCTTAAAAAAATGTATGGGAGAAGAGGGAAAAGAAATAGAAAGGGGCCCAAACGTGTACTTACGTGTTTTTTTTTAGCCATGCTTGAAGCGGGGCGAGCGGATTTTTTCGGGGGGGGTGTGTCCGGTTGCTGCCCAAAAAGGGTGCAACGGCCCCGCGCCTCCACTTTTAACGGGGAGGTACTTAGTATAGTGGTGAAGGGACGAAAACACACGTTTAAAGGGGTGAAAAACACGCACGACGACGACGACTTGTTAAAGGGTCAAAAGCGCCCCGGGTCAGGGAGCCGCCCCGGGGAGAGGGGGGGGGGCCCTTAGCGCGTCGGGCGTGGCCCCGAACTCCCCGGACAAACGAGGCAGATAAAAATGTGACCCCGCCCTCGCGAGGGGTGGTTCTTATTTGGACATTTTGGGGTCCGTGGAAAAAAAAAAAGCCACGTGGTCCACTGGTAAAAGAAATAGGGGAATACCCCATCCGTAACAGAAATAGAATTATCCAAATTTTAACACACACACACAACACACCAAAACACACACACACACAACCCCACACACACACACCCCACACACACACACACCCACACCACACAACACACACACAACACATATTTAAAATTATATATATTATATATATATATATATATTAAATAATAAAATATATATGTAGATGCTTATAATTATAAAATAAAATATAATATAATAATTTTATAATAAATAATATTAGTAGATGAGCAAGTAATATATTATTATATATATTATATATAAATAATATAATTTTTATAAATAAATAATATATATAAATATATAGTTTAGTATGTATGTATGCATAATATATATTTATTAATAAAATATTTTTATATATATATATATATATATAATTAAAATATAATATAATTATATATATTTTAATATATATTAAATATATATTATATATATTTATAATGTATGTTGTTGATGCAAGATTATATATATATATATAATTATTTTTTAATATATTTTAAATATAATAATATAATATATACATAAAAATATATTATATATATATATATAATATATATATATATTATACAAAATTTAAAAGTATTAAAATACATATTTAATATTAAAAACAGCACACACAACACACACGCACACACCCCCACACACACACACACAAAACACAAAAAACACACAAACCCCCACACCACAACAACACACACACACACACACAACAACACACACACCACACACACAACACACATTAAAAACATACACACAAACACACTTAAACACAGGGGTGGTGCCCCGCTGTTGCTGTCCCGCAATACGGTTTGGCAGGGAGATAGCAAAAAGCTTCAAGAGAGTCTGCACTGAGGAAGAGTGGGAAATTTTTCCCCCCCCCCCATAATAAAATAAAATGTTTTTTTAACATTAGTGAATATTACTTAAAGAACACCCCCGGGTATGAAAAAGCGGATTTGTGGAGCGTAAAAGGACTCAAACCCCGACCGGAGGTCGTCGTGGACTGCGAGGGGGGACTCTGACTGCCAGGGGTATTGAAACCCCGGGAGCTTACGGAACAGTATACATATTTCTCCTTGGAGTTTATTCTGGGTGAAATCTCTTAATAAGACAAAAAAATCATATTTTAAATATCATGCTGTGACCCCGACGAAAAAATGAGCCTATACCCTTGAAGAAGAAAAAGAATTTCGGAGGGTAGGTGGTAGGGGTATTTGTTACCTACAGGTATTTTGCAAGTGTAAAAGGGTGTGACCCCC
>NW_023662555.1:0-10000 GCF_015228065.2 Penaeus monodon | reverse complement strand
TTTTGAAACTTTAAAAAAGGGTTTGGGTGGGAATTTATGTTACAAAAACATTTTTTAATTTGTGATAAAGCTAAAGGGAACGATTGGTCAAACACATTTTCCTTTTAGTAATATGTAATCTTTTAAAAAACCCTAAACAATAGCGCGTATTTTGTAACAAGAATGCTTTAAACTTTTTTTGAAACTGTAAAATGGGGTTTACTTCTTAATCACAGGGTGTTCATTAAAATTTTTTGGGGTCCATAAAATTTTACTTAGTCTGGGGTTTGAGGGGGAGGACAGAATGGTACTTTTAAGGGTATTGTGTTTCTGGTCGGGTTTATCTTCTATTTTTTGGGTTTAAGGAAAAAGATTTTTAAGCTAACCCTTTTTGGCTTTTAAAAAAATAAAATTTGAACAGGAGAATAATTGATACATGTGGGTTTTAGTAGTTTATTTTTATAAAAAGATGCATTCGTGTGCTCCCTCTTAATAACCCATCGATAATTATGATGCACGTTTCCCTGCACCACCCGGGGGGTCTTTAGAGTTTTCTTTGCTCGCCCCCCCCGCACCCAGTAGTTTTAACAGTAGGGGGTTTTGGGAAAATAGATTGGGGGCAAAATAAATCAAAAAAAACATCGATGTTTTTGGTTTTTAAAAAAAACTTTGATAAATTGTAAAACGCCACAGACTTTGGGACATTTTTTTAAAACCCATTTCAAGTGCATAATATTTTCCCCCATTTTAAAATGATTTTGAAAAATTACACCAAAAATTTTAAAATTTTTTGTTACTTTTTTGGGGATACAACCTTTCAATAAATTGGTGGAAATTTGGATTCATTTTTGGGGTTTTTTTTGTTTTAAAAACCCTTTGGTTTTTGGTTTTTTTTTTTTTAAAGTTATTTTGGGTTTGCAGCAAGCCAGAAAAGGGATACTTGGCAAGTTCGTTTGTTCATTTTTTTAATGGGGGTTTGTGAGATTATGGGCCGTGAATAGGGTGGATTCATCGGCATATAAGAAAAATTTGGGGTTTCTCGGTTGAAAAGACAATAAATTAATGTATAATAAAAAAAATTTAATGGGCCAAAATTAAACCCTTTGGGGGAAAAATTACCGCCCCAAGGTTTTACTTTGTGAAAAAAGCCCTTTTTCATTTTTACCTCTGCATACGGTTGTTATATAATTTTAAAAACCTTTGGGAGTTTTGGGAAAAACGGACCCCAAAATGCCCCTTTTTATTAAAGAAGAAAATCGTAGGGTTTTCCCCCCCGGATCGAAAAGCTTTGAAAAAGGTCTAAAAAAACACTTTTGTAAACTTTTTTTTGGTCAAAAGTTTGTCAATACGAGTCGACGAATTTTTTGTAAAAAAAGTTTCATTTCGATTTTAAAGGGCGGAAACCCAAAATAACGGGCATTGTAAAAAGGGAATATTGTTTTTTTTTTAAATTTGCTCCAAAAAACCGGGGTTTAAGCAACTTTTTCAAAAATTTTTATTAAAAAATTTTTAAGGGAGTTTTGGGCGAAGTTATTAAAGGGTGGATCATCTCCGGTTTTAAAAATTGGTTTCTCACGACAGGGGATAAAAAAGGGGGCAGGGAATACTCCAAGTGCTAATGACCCTTTAAGAGTGATTTTAATTATTGGGGAAAGATTTAATTAAAAAGTAGATTTAATGTTTTTCCCCGGGTTTAATTCATCAAGCCTGGAGCATTGTCGTTGGGGAGAGAAATTTTAATTTTTTGATCTCTGTAAGGGGTACATTGTCAAAACTAAACTTTTCCCGGGGTACACGGGGAAGGAAAAGACGAAAAAATGGGGTTTTTCGGGGGGGTAATTTTAGCAGGAGGGGGGGGGCCAACAGGGAATAAAATTTTCTTTTGAACTGATGGGAGTGAGTGATGGGGGGGCAGGGTAACTTTTGCCCCGGGTTTTCCTTTTGAGAACTTCGTTTTTTAACCGACCTTTTTGGGGATTTTCTGACGCCCGACTTTGATTCTTCAATTTTTCTTAAAATTTTACTTTTTTTTTTGGGAACTTTTTGTTTTAATTTTTTTTTTACGAAGTTTTTATACTGCTTTCCCGTATTTTATTGGCCATTTTAGCGTTTTTCGTTGGGAGTTTTTTTTCGTTTTTTTACAAGTTTTTTTTTTTCATTGGGAATGTAAGGTTTTAAAAAAAAAAATGTGTATTTTCTTATCTTTTTTTTTTTAAAAAGGGGAAAAAACTTTTTTCATGGGGTCTTTTTTAAAAACTGTCTTTAAAAAATTCCCAAAGGGCATCTTTTAAAAAATCAAAAGGAATTGTTTTCGTTTTGGCCATTTTGTATTTCGATTCTTTTTTTAAACCGGCTTCGTTTTTTTCTACATTTTTTGCTTGTCTTACGTGATTGTTTTTGATTTTTTTAAACGACATGCGGGCTTTTCGTAGTGTTTTTTAAAAAAAAGAGAGAAAAAATGGGGAAAGGGGTGATCAGAATTTTGAGTATAAACCCAATCCCATTGCAAAAGGTTTTGCTAATGGTTGCCCCCTATATAAATCTAAAAAAGGGTTTGCAGAATTTGGGGAAAGCGGGGTGGGGTGTGAGATTGTAAAAAGGGATAAAAATGATTTTGAATGTGCTGTTTGTATCCATTATATGTTTTGATTTACTTGCTTTTTAGTAAATCTAAATTAAAGCCCGCCCATTTTTAAAAGTTGTATAAATTTATTTTTAAAGTAGCTCACCCAGGTTTTTTTTTAAAGTCAAATTTTTAAAGTCATGAAAATTTGACTTGGGTTTCCGTCGGGAGAGGACCCCTACTACGTGGGTTTTTTGGGTTATTAGGGGGAGGGTTTCAAAAAAATAAGGTTTCAGTGTTTTTTGGTTTGGTTTTGTTTAGATTTAATAACCCTTTTGTTTTGATTTTATACGACGAAAAGGCTTAATCCCCACGACCCTCGAGGGTATTTTTTTGTAACTAGATAATAATTTGGAATAGTGAAAAAGATTCAATTTTTCGTTTGTTAGCTTTGGTTTTACAAAAGCCAATAAAAACCCAAAATTTCTTTCAAAAAAAAAACTTGAAGCTCCTCCCCAAAAAAACAATCTAAATTTTTTGGGGGAATTTCTGGGGAATATTTAAAAAAAGTTTTTTTTTAAAATTGACTTTTGAAAATCTATTAGTACTGTGTTTTAAACTCATCAGGAAAGAAAATAGTTGCAATGGATTTTAAGATCTGGGAAGTTTTCTACCCCATAAAATTTTATTGGGGTTTTGTTTTAAATATTTTCTATCATGATCTAATTCGTACTGTCGAAATGTTTAGAGAAGTTTGTTTTTTTAATTTTAAAATTGAAAAAATTTTTTTCTTGGGGTTTTTTCAGGGTTTTAAAGAGGGTTTAAATTAAAACATTTCTTAGCCCCCTTGAAAGAAACCCCTTTACTATCATGACTGCGGTTAAAATTTAAAATACAAAACATTTTTGACAAAAAGTTTCGTTTTTTAACCTAATTATTTCGGTCACGTAATTTTCCTTTTTTCGTTTGGTTTGGGGAATCGCGGTGGAAGCCCTTTTTGGGGGGAGGGGCGGCATCATTGGGCGGTTCTTGGTTGCAGTCGCGGTTTGACTTTAGTGGAAAGAAAAGGGCGGGGCTGGATGGTTTGCGGCCCAAGGTAGTGGGAAAGTTTTTAGCTCATTTATTGGGGGAAAAACGTTGGTGTGCTGGGGGTTGGGGGGTAAAAAGTGTTGCAGTGGGAGGGCGGTGGGGGGAACGGGGAGCGGGGGGGGGGTTAAAAGGTCCTCCCCAAAAACTTCATTGCCTTTGATTTGGGGATAAAGGATGATGAGTTTCGATGGACAAAAAAAGGCCCATCTTTTCCCTTTGGATTTTGGCCCTTTTTTTAGGGCTTTTTATCCCCTTTTTTTTTCTTTATGCGTTGGGGGCTCCGGGAAAAGGGCCCCTAGATGAAGACGGTCCCCCAAACTTCCGGGCGTTGCGCCCTCGCAGCCCTCCCTGTCCCCCCGAACCCGGGGGAAGCGTACTAGGAGGGTCCCAGGACGGCGGTTTACGGGGCGGTCCGACGCGGGGGCCCTGATTAGGGGGATTTTTCCTCCAAACCAGCCGTTCCTTCAGGGGAAGGGCCGCACCTTTAGATTTGGGTTGCTCTCCAGTTCCCCGGGGGGTTCCTCTAACCGTCAATGGCAGGTTTTTCCTCCTGCTGCCGTAAACAAAGGGGTTGGTGCGAGCTTTCAGATCCTCGGTTCGTGGTGAGGAAGGGGGCATTTCACGTCGGTTTGCTGTCGCACGACTCTCTCAGCCCTCGTTTCGGCTTTTTCAACTGTTAAATTTTCCCGGGGACTAAATTCTAAGCCCGCCTTTTTTAAATCAGTAACTTCCCTAGGGAATTTTACTTATTTTAGGAAAAAAACTGGTCAAAAGGGAAAAATTTCAGGGAACCTTTTTTTGGGGGGGGAAAAAGGGGGAGGGAGGGAGGGAGGGAGGGAGGGGGGAGGGGAGAGGAGGGGGGGGGAGGGGTTTGGGGGGGAAGAGGAGGGGGGAGGGGGGGAGGGGGAGGGGGGGAAAGGGGGGGAGGGGGAGGGGGGGAGGAGGAGGGGGGCCCGGGGGGGAGAGAGAGAGAGGGAAAGAAAGGGGGGGGGGCGAAAGGGGGAAAGAGAGAGGGAGGAGGGACAATGAGGGAGAGGGGGAGGGGAAAGGGGAAAGGGGGGTTTAAAAGGGGGGGGAAGGGGAAGGATGAGGAGAAGGGGGGGGAAAAAAGGGGGAGAAAAAAGGGAGAAATTAAAAGCGAGGAGGAGGAGGAAGAGAAAGGGGGAGGAGAGGGGAGAGAGAGAGAGAAAAGAGAGGGGGGGGAGAGAAAAAGAGGGAGAGGAGAGAGAAGAGGAAAGGGAGAGAGAGATAGGGGAAAAGAGGGGAAGGGGAGGAGGGAGAGAGGGGGACGGGGGAGGGGGGGAGGGGGGAGGGGAGGGAAGAAAAGGGGGAAAGAGCGAGAGAGAGGGAGAAGAGGGGAGAAAAACGGGGGGAGGGGAAAAGGGGATGGACGACGGGGGAGATGAGAGAGAGAGAAAGAGGGAGAGAGCGAAAGAGGGAGGGGAAAAGGGTTAAACAAAAAAAGGAACAGCCCAAGGGGGTAAAAAAAAGGAAAAAAACCCAAAAAAAAAAAACTAGGGGACTATTTTTTTGTTGGCCAAATTTAAAAAGGCCCAAAAAAAATATTTTTCTCCAGTGTTTTCAAAGGGGGAAAAATTATTTTTTCATTTATAAAATATTTTTTTAAAAAACATTTTTCCTTTTTTTAAAATTATAAGGAATACATCACCCCCGCTGTTTTTAATTATATTTATTACAATTTTTTTTTTATCCATTATTAAAATTAGTATCATTGGGATTTAAAATCAAATTACTTTTTATTTATTTCATTATTATTATCATTATCAAATTTTCCCTTTTCATTGTCCTTTTTATCCCCTAAATATCGGTTTTCCTTTATTATTTGTTATTTCAATCATTTACGGTCATTATGGCAAGGGCCCCTTTTTCCCGCAACCCAAAATGCCAGGGAAACAACACATTATTTATCTCATTTCTGTCACTACACCAAAATTATTCCATTTTCTATTACCACCAAAATAAAAGGATTTCTACCATGACGGGGTTTAAAAGGGGAACTCCCTCTTTCCCTCCCTCCCCCTCCCTCCTTTCCTCCCTCCCTCCCTCCTCCTTTCCTCCTCCCACTCTCTTTCCTTCCCCATCTCCCCTTCTTTTTCTCTTCCCCTCAGTTTTACTCTTCCCTTTGCCTTTCCTTCCCCTCCCCCTTTCTTTCTCTCCCCCTCCCTCCCCTTTATTCTTCCCTTCCCCTCTCCCTCTCTTATCCTTTATCCTTTCCCTCCCCTCCCCTTCCCCCTCTCTCCCTCTCTCCCCCTCCCCTTTACCCATCTCTTTGCCTTCCCCTCCCCCTCCCCCTCTCCCCCTCTCCCCCTCCCCTTCTCCCCCTCCCCCATTCATCACCACACCGGCGATAACTCACACAAAATATTCCACGGTGTCGCGCCCAAGAGAAGAAATATATATATGAGGACAGAGGCAAATGTGAGGGGGGGCGAGGGGAGGGAAGGGGGGAGGTATATGGAGAGAGGGGAGGAAGGGGAGGGGGGACGTATATGGAGAGTGGGGAAGGAGGGGAGAGGGGAGGTGAGGGAAGGGGGGAAGGGGGAGGTATATGGAGAGTGGGGAAGGAGGGGAGAGGGGAGGTGAGGGAAGGGGGGAAGGGGGAGGTATATGGAGAGTGGAGAAGGAGGGGAGGAGGAGGGAAGGGAGGGAGGGAGGTTTAAGGAAGGAGAGGGGGAGGGAGGGAGGGAGGGAGGGAGACCAGGTGTAAGGAGAGGAAAGGGGAATAGTATAAGGAGAGAGGGAGACGAGGAGGTGTAAGGAGGGGGAAGAGGGAAGTATAAGGAGAGGGAGAAAGGGAAGAAGAGAGGGAAAGAGAAATAAGGAGGACGGGAGAGAGATTAGAGGAAGGAGGAGGATGAAGGATGAGACGAAAGGAGAGGCTTGATAAAGGTATAAGGGGAGGCAGAGAGATATAAGGGGAGGGAGAGAGGTATTAGGAGAGAGAGAAGGGGAATAAAAGGCGGAATAACAGGTGTGGGAGGGAGAGGAAATGGGGGGGGGAGCCGAGGGGGAGGGGGGGAGGTAGGGGGAGGAAGGGAAGCTGATGGGGAGGGGAAGGGGGAGGGGAAAATGGGAGGAGGGGAAGCCTAGGAAAAGAAAGAGGGAGAAAGGAGAGGGAAGGTAAGGGGAAGGAGGGGAAGCCGAGAGAGTGAGAGAAAAAGAGAGAGAGAATGAGAGAGAAAGAGAGAGAGAGAGAGAACGAGAGAGAGAGAGAGAGAGAGAGAGAATGAGAGAGAATGAGAGAGAACGAGAGAGAGAACGAGAGAGAAAAAAGAGAGGGGAAGAGGAAAGAGAGAAAGAGAGAGAGAGAAAGAGAGAGAGAGAAGAAAGAAGAGAGAGAGAGAGAGAGAGAGACGAGAAAGAAGAGAGGAAGACCAGAGAGGAGAGAGAGAGAGAGAGAGAGAGAGAGAGAGAGAAAGAAAGGAGGAAGGTGAGACGGGACAGGACGAAGAAGAAGGGGAAGAGAGAGCACAACCATCGGTCGAAAACGCCATTGTGTCTCGCCAGAATTAACACCGGAGAATATCGAATCAGGAATTTCTTCAAGAATGTCAAAACCCGGGACGACACACTTCGGAGACCCTGGTGCCGTGAGAAAGTGATCTTGACTTGAGAATATTTGAAGGAATTGGTTGAGTCCTGTTGGTGCGGTTGTTGTGTTTGAGCTTTGTGATGAATTTTCTACAGTTTGTGTCCGGATGAAGGTAATTAAGCGAGAGGTTGAGTCGATGGTTGTTTGTATTATCTCGCTGTACATGATTTTTCATCTGGAAGAATTATTTCTTGTGGTATTATAGTGAATTGCATGAAATGATGATAATGATGATAAAAAAAAAACATGGTATGATTATCAAGGAATAAAAAATCACATATATTCTGTTGTTAAGCATGAATATCTTAGGTTATATGTTTGATCGTATAAATGCAAAAAAAAAAAAGAAAAAAAAATACAAATAATAATAATAATAGCAAGAAAAACATATTACATATACTATTTTGTTAATCATGAATATTTAAGTTATAACTCTGATCACGCATCTGGTATAAAAAAAAAAAAAAAAAAAAAAATCGCATAAGCTATAAAGAGCAAGAAAGTAAAGTAAAAAAAAAAGCATCTACCCCAACCTCCACCCCCCCCCCCTTCAAAAAAAAGAAAAAAAAATCTTAACTTAACGTCCATAACCGTCGCTTTTTGGCCCAGCCACCTCGCCCGGGGGAAACTAATTTGCGTTATCAGTATCGCTTGTAATACTGTTGTTATTGCCAATTTGCTCAAAGGACGAAGCCTGTGTACCTATCAGGTCAGGGGGCAATGAGCGTTACTTGCCAGCGATTTGTGTGACAACGAAACTGTGTTAACATGCTACGGTTAATTTGCGGTAACACCCACTCTAGTAACAGTTCATTTGCCTGGCCGTCAACTCGTGTAAACAGTTATTTGAAGTTTGCCTTTCATTAAGAGGTATTTTGCGTTAATTGAAGGTCGCGGTTTGGTTATATGCTTAGAGAACAATGCGGAAAATGGTTGATATTTGTTAGTAAGAGTTTGTATAAAAAGGTTATAGGTATTAAAGGCTGTTTATATAGAGGGTTATGAGCGTTAACAACAGTTCGTATCCGTTTATAAATTCTAAAAACAGTTCGTGTAACAGTGAATTTGTAATTAATAACAATTTATACAACGGAGATTTTCTGATGACATCATTTCGAATACCAGTTAATTTGCTTACCAATTAATTATAAGGGTCCTTATTTCGTGTCTGTCTGTCTGGTTCCCGTGTGTCTGTCTACCTGTCCCCTTGTGTCTATCTATTTATCCCTGTCTGTCTATCTAACCCGTCTTGCGTCTATCTATCTATCCTTGTATCTATCTACCTGTCCCCTTGTATCTATCTAGCTATCCCCTTGTATCTATTGGGTCTATCTACCTACCCCTTGGGTCTATCTACCTATCTCTCCCTTGTATCTATCTACCTGTGTCAACGGCCATTAGCTCTACCTAATTACCGCGTTTATGTAACAAGCAATACTCTATCTATCGATCGATCTGTCTATCCGTGAGATTTACTGTGAAGCGTAGCACCGATTTTTGCTTTTTGATAATCGACAAAATGTCACTTGTTTGTCCCGAAGCTGCCACGAGTAATCAAGACTTGGTCATTTGCATATATATGTTGATGAGGAGAATCATTGAGGTTAGTGATGGTGATGAAATTAGTGATGGTGAGTGATGATGATGGTGATTGTGGTGATGATTATCATAATGATAGTGAATATTAAGGATAGTGATAATGATGATGGTGATGATGATGATGATGATGATGGTGGTGGTGGTGATGATGATAATGATAATGATAATAATAATGATAATATTAATGATAATAATAACAACAACAATAATGAAAATAATAATAATAACAAAAACTATAATAAAAACAATACTACTACTGCTACTACTACTACTACTAATAATAATAATAATAATAATAATGATAACAATAAAATAACAATGATAACGGTAATAACAGACCTAATAACAACCCAATCAATCACACACATAACAATAAAAGTTGTCATAATCATGAAAATATCGATATTCAAGACAGAGTATACAGATGATTAAAAAAAAATATAATGAAGGCAAACACACACACACACACACACATACACACACACACACACACACACACACACACACACACACACACATACATACACACACACACACACACACACATACACACACACACACGCACACACACACACACGTGTACACCAAACCCCATATTAATATTGATAATATTCCTTTTAGCCTGTGTATACCCCGAGTTTTATGGCATGGATACCCCCATCCCCTCCCCTCTCCCCCCTCTCCCCTCTCCCCCCCTCGCTATACATTTTTCCCTCGCGTATAAAATCAACCAATGAAAGCGTATCAAGTGTCCTCGATTAAGATTCTGATGAGAAAATATTAAATCTTTGAATTATGAATTATTATTAAAGGGGATGGTCCTTTTACGTATCATTAGCGACGTTGTTATTTGCTAAATGACTTTGTTTTGTTGTTTGTGTGTGTGTGTTTTTGCGTTTGTGTGTGTGTGTGTCTGATTTGTGTGTGTGTGTGTGTGTTTCTGTGTTCGTGAGAGTGTTCGTGTGTGTGTTTTGCTTGTTTGTTGTGTGTGTGTGTGTGTGTGTGTGTGTTTGTGTGTGTGTGTGTGTGTGTCTTGTGTATGTGTGCGTTTTTGTTTTCGTGTGTGTGTGATTGTGTTTGTGTCTGTGTTAATTTTTTTTTTTTTTGTGAGGGGGGGTGGGTTAATGATCCTAGTCTTGCCGTGTTCTATTCTTGTC
>NW_023662554.1:0-10000 GCF_015228065.2 Penaeus monodon | reverse complement strand
ATTCATTATATTATCAATCATGATTATTATATTATTATTATTATTATTATTATTGTTATTTCATTATTGTTATTATTACTTTAATTATTAGTATATGTTAAAAAATATACTATAACTGTAATAAGAAAATAATAAATAATAATAAAGTATATTATAATAAATAATACTTAATTGATTATAATATATATCATTAATATTATTATTGCTATTATTATCATTATTTATTATTTCTACTGGAGTATAACTGTAAAAATGAAATTATTATAACACTAATAATTACGTAATAAAAACGATATTGAGTAAAATAAATGATATAAATAATTATTATAAAAAAGTTATTTATTGTTTATTATTTTTATTACAATTTTATTGTAGTTGGTATTAGTATAGATGTTAAAAAATATATATTATAACTGCAATAATGCAATATATAAAGATAATTAATTCATTAATGATGATAATAATTGCAAAATATGATAATGATGATGATAAATGATTGATAATGATGATAATAAGATAATAATGATGATATTATTGATAATAATGATGATAATAAAGGAATTGTGTCCATATATAAATAAAAAAAAGGTAAAAGAAAAAAAAATCCCAAATAAGTCGAAAAAAGCGGCAAAATCTTAGCGAAATATAGCCTTTGAGGTAGACCCAAAATGCCGTTTTTCCATTCATTTGATGATTCTGGCAATTATTAGGGTAAATAATGATAAATAATTACCAGAATTCTATTAATCATGACAATAATGATGTAAAAGTGAGAATGAAGAGAATTTGGATAACATTTGCATGATTATTAATATATTACTATATCTTCATTATTATCATTATTTATCATTATTATGATTATTATTATTATTATTATTATTATTATTATTGTTATCATTATTGTTATGATTTATTACTATTATTATTATTATTATTATTATTATTATCTATTATCATTATACTTTAATTATTAGTATTATTGCACAAAAAAATTATATTTTAAAACTGTAATAATAACAATAATAATAATAATAATAAGTATAATTATAATAATAAATAATGTATAATATTGTTATTAAAATTATTATTAGTTATTATTATCATTATTATATTTTTACAGGTAGTATATTGTAAAAAAATAATTATTATAACGTTAATAATGACATTAATAAACAAGATAATTGAAATAAGATATAATAATGATTATAAAACGTTATTTATTTATTATATTGTTATACCTATTATTATTGTAGTTGTTATTAGTATAGATTAAAATATATATCATACTGCAATAATTGTAATAATAATGATAATAATTGCAAGAAGATGATAATAATTGCAATAATGAGATAATGATGATGATAATGATGATAATGATGATATGATGATGATACACGTAATAATGATGATAATTCATGATAATAATGATGATAATAACAGGAAAACTGTGGCCATATATAATAAAAAAAAATACAACCAAGAAAAAAAATCCCAAAAGTCTAAAAAGCGGCTAAATCTAGCAAAATTATCGCTTTGGAGGAGACTCAAAAATTGACGTTTTTTTTCCATTCATTTGAGTCTGGCATTATTAGGGTTATATTGATAATTATTACCAGATTTCTATAATCATGGACAATAATGATGATAAAAGTAGAGAATAAAGAGAATTGGAGGCATTGTTTGGGTATTAGTTATAATTGTAAAAATAATTATTATAACCTAATAATTACAGTAATAACGATATATTGAAATAATGATATAAAAATGATTATAAAAAACGTTATTATGTATTACTATATTATTGTAGTGGATTAGTATAAATGTAAAATTATATATTATAATTGCAATAATTGCAATAATAATGATATAATGCAATAATGATGTTAAGAATTGCAATAATGATGATGATAATGATGATAATGATGATGATAACGATAATAATGATGATAATCATTTATAATAATGATGATAATAACAGGAATTGTGTCCATATATAATAAAAAAAAAGGTAAAGAAAACAAATCTTAAAATTCGAAAAAGCGGGCAAATCTAGCGAAAATTTAGCATTTTGAGAGTAGACTCCAAAATGACGTTTGTTTCCATTCCATTTGATGATTCTGGCAATTATTTAGGTAATAATGATAAGTAATTACCAGAATTCTATTAATCAGACAATCATGATAATAAAAGTGAGAATAAAGCGAATTTGGGATAACCATTTGAGATTTATTAAAATTATTACAAATCATTATTATTATCATTTATTATCTTATTATATTATTATTATTATTAGTAATTATTATTATTATTATTATTATTAATATTAATATTATATTATATTATACCTTAATGTAGTATTATTGCCAAAAATATATTATAAAACTGTAATAATAACAATAATAATAATAATAAGGGTTAATTCTAATAATACTAATTGTTATAATATTGTTATTAATATTATTATTGTTATTATTATCATTACTATTATTTTTTTATTGGTAGTATAATTTTAAAAATAATTATTATAACAGTAAGAATACAGTAGTAATGATATTAATTGAAATAATGTATATAAATAATGATTATTAAAAAACGTTTATTATTGTTATTATTTAATTGTTATTACTATATTATTTGTAGTTGTATTAGTAAGATGTTTTAAAATTATATATTTTTATTGCAATAATTGCAATAATAATGATAATAATTGCAATAATGGATGATAATAATTGCAATAATGAGATAATGATATGGATTAATGATGATAATGATGATAATGATGATGATGACGATAATAGTGATGATAATATAAAGATAATAATGATGATAATAAACAGAATTGTGTCCATATATAATAAAAAACGGTAAGAAAACAAATCCAAAAGTCGACAAAAGCGGCAAAATCAAGCGGACATATTGCCTTGAGAGTAGACTCAAAAATGACGTTTTTTCCATTCATTTGATGATTCTGGCTAATTATTAGGTAATAATGATAAGAATACAGAATTCCTATTAATATGACAATAATGATGATAAAAGTGAGAATAAAAGAGAGTTTGGATAAACATTTGATGATTTATTAATATGGATTACTATTATCATTATGATTATATATTATCATTATTTATTAATATTATTATTCTTATATTCTTATATTATTATTATAATTATTAGTACTTTAATTATGTATTATTGCAAAAAATATTTTAATAACTGTAATAAGAACAAATAATAATAATAATAAGTATAATTATAATAATGCTCATTGTTATAATATTGGTATTACTATTATTATTGTTATTATTATCATTATTATTATTTGTTCTGGTAGTAAATTGTAAAAATAATTATTACACAGTAATAATTACAGTAATAACGATATTAATTGAAATAATGATATAAATAATGATTAGTAAAACGTTATTATTGTTATTATTATTGTTATCTATTATTATTGTAGTTGTATTAGTATAGATGTAAAAATTATGTATTATCAATTGCAATTAATGCAAGAATAATGATAATTTTTTAATGCAAATAATGATGATAAGATGATGATAACGATAATACTGATGATAATCAGATAATAATGATGATAATAAAAGGATTGTGTCCATATATAATAAAAAAAGGTAAAAGAAAAACAAATCTCATAAGTCGAAAAGCGGCAAAATCTGGCGAAATATAGCCTTTTTGAAGAGTAGACTCTTTTTTCCAAAATGACGTTTTTTTCCATAAGTTGATGATTTGGCAAATTATTAGGGTTAATAATGATAATAATTACCAGAATTATATTCAATCATGACAATAAATGATGATAAGTGAGAATAAAAGAGACATTGGATACTTTGATGATTATTAATATTAGTACTATTATCATATATTATTGTCATTCTTATCATTATTATTAATCTTATTATTATTATTATTATTATCTATTTTATTTATTTTATTATTATTATGATTATTACTTATAATAATTAGTATTATTGCCAAAAAAAGTTTATATTATAAACTGTAAATCTATAAAAATAATAATATAATATGTATATTATAATAATACTAATTGTTATAATATTGGTACTAATATTTATTTTGTTCTTATTATCATTATTTATATTTTTTCTGGTGTATTAATTGTAAAAATAATTATTATAACAGTAATAATACAGTTAAGTAACGATATTATGAAAGAATGATATAAATATTGATTATAAAAACGTCTTATTGTTATTATTATGTATTACTATTATTATTGTAGGTTATTAGTATAGATGTAAATTATTATATTATAATTGCAATATTTGCAATAATAATGATAATAATTGGCAATAATGATGATAATCATTGCACTAAGGATGATAATGCTGATGATAATGATGATGCATAACGGATCAATAATGCGAAATCATGTAAATAATGATGATATAACAGGAATTGTGTCCATATATAATAAAAAAAAAGGTAAAAGGAAAACAAATCCCAAAAGTCGTAAAAGCGGCAAAAATCTAGCGAATATAGCCTTTTGAGAGTAGACTCCAAAATGACGTTTTTTCCATTCAAATTGATGATTAATGGCAATTAGTAGGTAATAATGATAATAATTAACGAATTCTATTAATCATGACAATAAGATGATAAAAGTGAGAATAAAGAGAATTTGGGATAACATTTGATGATTATTACTATTATTACTTTATCATTATTATTATCAGATTATCTTTATTATAGTATTATTATTATTATTATATTATTATTTATATTATTATCTATTTTTATTATTATTAGATTCATTATAATCATTACTTTAATTATTAGTTATTATTGCCAAACAATTATTATAACTGTAATAATAACAATAATTTATTAATAATAAGTTATAATATAACATACTAATGTTATAATATTGGTATTAATATTATTATCGTTATATCTATCATTATTATATTTTTTCTGGTAGTATAATTGTAAAAAATATTATTATAACAGTAATAAATACTTTAATAGCCGATATAATTGAATAATGATATAAATAATGATTATAAAAACGTTATTATGTTTTATTATTGTTATTACTATTATTATGTAGTTGTTACTAGTATAGATGTTAAAATTATATATTATTAATTGCAATAATTGCAAATACTAATGATAATAATGCAATATGATGTTAATAATTGCAAAATAATGATGATAATTGATGATGATAATGATGATAATGATGATGATAACGATAATAAGATGATAATCATGATAAATAATGATGATAATACAGGAATTGTGTCCAATATAATAAAAAAATGTAAAGAAAACAAATCTTAAAAGTCGAAAAAGCGGCAAAATCTAGCGAAATATAGCCTTTTGAGAGTCGACTCCAAAATGACGTTTTTTTCCATCAATTGGATGATTTCTTTATGGCAATTATTAGGGTAATAATGATAATTAATTACCCAGAATTCTATTAATCCATGACAATAATGATAATAAAAAGTGAGAATAAAGGGAATTTGGATAACATTTGATGATATTAATATTATTACTATAATCATTATTATTATTCATTATTATCTTATTATATTATATATTTATTTATTATTATTATTATTATTATTATTATTACGATTATTCTTATATTATATTCTTCCCTTAATTATTAGTATTATTGCCAAAAATATATTATAATTGTAATAATAACAATAATAATAATAATAATTATAATATAATAATATACTAATTGTTATAATATTGTTATTGTAATTTATGATTGTTTTATTATCATTATTATTATTTTTCTGGTAGTATATTGTCAAAAATAAGTAATTATAACAGTAATAATTACAGTAGTAATGATATTAATTGAAATAATGAATATAAATAATGATTTATAAAAACACGTTATTTTGTTATTATTATTGTTATAACTATTCTATTGTAGTTGTGTATTAGTATAGATGTAAAAAGTTATATTATAATTGCAATAATGCAATAAAATGATAATAATTGCAATAATGATGATAATAATTGCAAATTAATGATGATAATGATGCTTATAATGATGATAATGATGATGATGATGATGATAATAATAATAATAATGATAATCATGATATTAATGATGATAATAACAGGAATTGCTGTCCATATAAATAAAAACGGTAAAGAAAACAAAATCCCAAAAGTCGAAAAAAAGCGGCAATCAAGCGACAATATGCCTTTTGGAGTAGACTCCAAAATGACGTTTTTTCCATTGATTTGTGTATTCTGGCAATTAGTAGGGTAATAATGATAATAATTACCAGAATTCTATTAATCATGACAATAATGATGATAAAAAGTGAGAATAAAGAGGATTGGATAACATTTGATGGATTATTAAAATTATTACTATTATCATTATTATTATAATTATTTATCATGATTATTGTTATTATTAGTATGTATATTATTATATATTAGATTCTATATTATTATTATTACTTTAATTTATTAGTATTATTGCCAAAAAATATATTATAAATGTAATAAAACAATAATTTAATAATAATAAAAGTATAATTACTAATAATAAATGTTATAATATGGATTAATAGTATGATTGTTATTATTATCATTATTATTATTTGTTTTGGTAGTATAAATTGTAAAAAATAATTATTATAAACATAATAATTACAGTAATAACGATATTATTGAAATAAGTGATATAAAGAATGATTAAAAAAACGGTTTATTGTTATTATTATTGTTATTACTATTATTATTGTAGTTGTTATTAGTATAGATGTAAAATTATGTATTATAATTGCAATAATTGCAATAATAATGATAATAATTGCAATAATGATGATAATGATGATGATAACGATAATAATGATGATAATCATGATAATAATGCTGATAATAAAAGGGAATTGGGGGTGTTCCATATATAATAAAAAAGGTAAAAGAAAAACATTCTCAAAAGTGTGTGAAAAAGCGGGCAAAATCTAGCGCAATATAGACTTTTGAGAGTAGAATTAGACTGCAAAATGACCGGTTTTTCCATTAATTTGATGATTCTGGCAATTTATTAGGGTAATAATGATAATAATTACCAGAATTCTATTTAATCATGACAATAATGATGATAAAATTGAGAATAAAGAGAATTGGATAACATTTGATGATTATTAATATATTACTATAATAATTATTATTGTCATTAGTATCATTATTACTTATTATTATTATTATTATTATTATTATTATTATTAGTATTATACATTAATAATTAGTATTATTGCCAAAAAAATATATTATACTGTAATAATAACATAGAATAAATAATTAATATGTAGAATTATATAATACTAATTGTATAATATTGTATTAATATTATTATTGTTCTTATTATCATTATTATTATTTTTTCTGGTAGTATAATTGTAAAACTAATTATTAAAACAGTAATAATACAATAATAACGATATAATTGAAATAAGAAATAAAAATGATTATAAAAAAGTTATTATTGTTATTATATGTTACTTACTATTATTATTGTAGTTGTTATAGTAAGATGTAAAAATTAGAATTATAATTGGCAATATTTGCAAATAATATGATAATAATGCAATAATGATGATAATAATTTGCAATAATGATGATAATGATGATGATAATGATGATACTGATGATGATAACGATAAATAATGACGATAATCATGATAATAATGGATGATAATAACAGGAATTGTGTCCATATATAATAAAAAAAAAGGGAAAAGAAAAACAAATCCCAAAAGTCGTATAAAAAGCGCGCAAAATCTAGCGGAAATATAGCACTTTGAGAGTAGACTCCAAATGACGTTGTTTCATTAATTCAGTATTCTGGCAATTATTAGCTGGTAATAATGATAATAATTAACAGAATTCTATTCTCATGACAATAATGATGATAAAGGTGAGAATAAAGAGATTTGGATAACATTTGATGATGTATTACTATTATTACTATTATCATTATTATATCATTATTATCATTATTATTATTATTATTATATTATATTTTATTATTATTATGATTATTATTAATTATTATTATAATCATACCTTTAAATTATTAGTATTATGCCAAAAAATATATTATAACTTTAATAATAACAATAATAATAATAATAAGTATAATTATAAATAAACTAATTGTTATAATATTGGTATTAATATTATTATTGTTATTATTAATCATTATTATTTTTTTTCTGGTAGTATCAATTGTAAAAATAATATTTATAACAGAATAAATACTTTAATAGCCCGTGATATTAATGAAATAATTATATAAATAATGATTATAAAAAAACTTATTATTCTTAGTATTATTGGTATACTTATTATTATTGTAGTTGTTATTAGTTATAGATGTAAAAATATTATATTATTAATTTGCAATAATGCAATAATAATGATAAATAATTGCAAATAAATGATGATAATAATTTGTAATAATGATGATAATGATGATGATAATCATGATAATCATGATGATTTAACGAAAATAATGACGATAATTATGATAATAATGAGGATATAACAGGAATCGTGGTCCCCTATATATAAAAAAAAAAGGTAAAAGAAAACAACTCCCAAAAGGTCGCAAAAGCGGCAAAATCTAGCGAAATATGGGCCTTTGAGAGTAGACTCAAAATGAGTTTTTCATTCATTTGATGATTCTGGCCAATTATTAGGGTATAATGATAATAATTACCAGAATTTCTATTTAATCATGATAATAATGATGATAAAAGTGAGAATGAAGGAATTTGGATAACATTTGATGATTATAATATTATTACTATTATGATTATTATTATCACTATTATCATTATTATTAGATTATTATGCATTATTATTATATTATTATTATATTATTACTTAATTATTAGTATTATTGCAAAAAAATAATTATAACTGTAATAATAACAATAATAATAAAATAAGTATCAATTATAATAATACTAATTTATAATCTTGTTATTAATATTACTTATTGTATTATTACATTATTATTATTTTTTCTGGTAGTAAGTTGTAAAAATATTTTATAATATAATAATTACATTAATAATTATTAATTGAAATAATGATATAAATAATGATTATTAAAACGTTATTATTGTTATTATATTGTATTATATTATTATTAGTTTATTAGTATAGATGTAAAATATAAT
Source organism: Penaeus monodon (assembly GCF_015228065.2). NCBI lineage: Eukaryota > Metazoa > Arthropoda > Malacostraca > Decapoda > Penaeidae > Penaeus > Penaeus monodon. The sequence continues at coordinate 788 of NW_023662554.1, read as the reverse complement.
ATATAATTGCAATAATCAATAATAATGATAATAATTGCAATAATGATGTAATATTAATTTGTAAGATGTATATATATAATAGTATTATATATATATGATGGATATATGATAAAGATAATAATAGATAATATGTAAATAATATATATAATGAAAGGAATTGTGTCAAAATATATAAAAAAAAAGGTAAAAAAACAAATCCAAAAGTCGAAAAAGCGGCAAAAATCTAGCGAAATATAGCTTTTGAAGAGACTCAAAATGACGTTTTTTCCATTCTTTTGATGATTCTGGCAATTATTAGGGTAATAATGATAATAATTACAGAATTCTAGTAATCATGACATAATGATGATAAAAGTGAGAATAAAGAGAATTTGATAACATTTGATGATTATTAATATATTACTATTATCATTATTTATACATTATATATTATTATTATTATTATTTTTATATTATATTATTATTATTATTATATTATTATTATTATATATTATATATATTATTAAATTAATTATTTAAAATTAAAACTTTAATTATTATATTATTGTAAAAATATTTTTTTATTATTAACTGTAATTATAACATATAATGAATAAAAATAAAATTATAATAATATAATTGTTATAATATGTTATTATTATTATTGTTATTATTATCATTATTTATTTTTCTGTAGTAAGTTGTAAAAATAATATTATAACAGTAATAATTACAGTAATAACGATATTAATTGAAATAATGATATAATAATGATATTATAAAATTAATTTTTATTAATTATGTTTTAT
>NW_023662553.1:0-16014 GCF_015228065.2 Penaeus monodon | reverse complement strand
ATTAATATATTATTATAATATATAATATATTATATATATATATATATATTATATTATATATATTATATGTATATCCTTATACATTTATTATAAAAATTCATACATTTGCATATCTATACATTTATATTATTATATATATTAATATATTATATATATATAAATATATATATATATATTACATATATATATTATATTATATATTTATTATATTATATATAAATACATTTATATATATATATATATATATATATATATATATATATTAAAGATGGAATAATGCACTTCCTCATTGATTTTGAAAAATAACAACCCTCCCTGACCAGGACTCGAACCTAGGTCACTCTGTGTATGAAACAGGAGGCCAGTGCTAAACCAATAATGATAATGACAATGATAATAATAATAACAATAACAATATGTTTGTGATAATGATTATGATGAAGATCCTAAAAATTATGTTGATAACGATAATCGTAGTATCAACAACAGCATAATAATATAATAATAATAATAATAACTATACTAATATTCATAATATTGTCTGTGATAAAGATGATGTTACTATTCTCAATAACAATAATAATGATAACTATAACGATTGTATTCAATTTGTTATGGTGCATGTTAGGTGCATATTATATGTGCATGACCATATTTGTGTATATGTGTGGGTGATCAGCTTCGTGTGTTTAATGATGATAATAATGTAATAATGATAAGGATATTTAATTTTTGAAAATAATGATAATAATACAAATATCTATAATAATATTAATGTTCAAAATAACAATAATAATAATAATGATAATAATATGATAATATCAATTAAAATTTATATATATATATATATATATATATATATATATATATATATATATATATATATATATATATATATATATAGGTATAATATAAGTAGTAATAATAATAATGATAATGATAAACAATGTTTGTGAGTATAATGATAATTTTAAAGACGGTGTTATTAATGATAAAAAACAATAATAATGATAACTATATCAATCATATTCAATTTTACGATATTTCCTTGGAATATAGAGAAGTGGAGGGAACGGTATAGAAGAGAGATAGAGAATTTGAAGAGGGAAAAGAAGAAATAAACTCCCGATATTATAGTTCTCCAAGAAACGCACTTAACACACCTCGTCTCTAACGAGGTCGTTTCGCTGAGGAACTACCATTTATGTCGGAAGGATCGTGAGGGTAGGGGTGGAGGCGGAGTCGCCATGTACATCCACCAAAGCCTCCCTTTTACAGAAGTGACTATTGATTCTACTTTGGAGTTTGTCGCATGCAAAGTAAAAATTAATGGCACGTATCTGGCTATATGTTCACTTTATTGTCCACCTGATGCAGCGATAGCCTATGATGAGCTCTTTGCTCTTCAGGAACGTCTGCCACAAAATAAAGTAATTTTAGCTGATTTTAATGCTCATCATACGTTATGGGGTTCCCTGCGGGTGGATGGTAGGGGTGAGCAAGTAGTTAAGTTGCTTAATGAGTCTGATCTAGTCCTTCTGAATGATGGTAGTCCGACGCGGGTGGACGATAATACCGGTAATTTGAGCTTTATTGACTTATCACTGGTCTCTTCATCAATAGCAGCCAAGTGCCTGTGGCACACCATTGACGACTCGTTGGGAAGCGATCATCTTCCTATTTTGATTAAATATTCATGCGACACAGTGAGAACGCCTTCAGCGCCTAAATTTAACGTAAAACGAGCAGATTGGGTCGCCTTCACAAGGAGCGTCAAGCTCGAACTTGTTGGAGAAACCATTGATGATAAAGTAAACAATATTCAGAATTCGATTATAGAAGCAGCATTGCTATCCATTCCTAAAACTTCGACAGATAGCGTTAAGCATAGAGTTCCATGGTGGACACCAGATTGCCGCAGGGCGCTGTGCCGACGCAATAAGGCCTACAGGCTTTTCAAAAATAACATCACAAATGAGAACTTTTGCAATTACAAACAAGCAAGAGCTAGGGCTCGTAGAGTAATAAGACAAGCAAAAAGAGACTCCTGGCGGAGCTTGTCTCTACAATAAACAGCAATACCCAAAATATCAGAGGTTTGGTCCACTATTAATAAAATCAATAAGAAAAAAACATCTATCAAAATTAATAACATCATAGAAGAGGGTAACCATTTAGACTCGCCTAGAGACATTGCTAATGCACTCGCCAGGCAGTTCTCTCATACAAGCAGCTCAGCTAATTACCATCCCACCTTCCTGACCACCAAGGAAGAGGCTGAGCTGCAAACCAATTCACTTTGCCACAGGAGATGACTTTGATTACAATAAAGATCTTACAATGGATGAGCTTGTCCGAGCCCTAGAAGCCTGTAGAGGAACATCCCCAGGCCCCGATGAGATTCGATATGAGATGATGAAGCATCTTAATCATGATGACATGATTAAGTTGCTAGAAGTGTACAATGAAATTTGGAAAAGCCACACTTTTCCAAACTCATGGCACTTCGCCCACATTCCCATATTGAAAGTAGGGGGTAATCCCAGACTTGCCATCTCCTACCGCCCAATTGCGTTGACAAGTTGCTTATGCAAGGTCATGGAACGAATTGTTAACAGTAGGCTATTGCATTTTTTAAATTCCAGTAATTTACTAGTTGACGAGCAGTGCGGCTTCCGCAAGGGACGCCAAACTCTCGATCAGCTAGTAAAGCTGGACAGTCATATTCAAGAGGCCATTGCCAAAAAAGATTTTTTGATTTCAGTATTTTTAGATATAGGAAAAAGCCTACGACATGACATGGCGATATGGCCTACTCAGAAAACTTTATGCTTTTGGATTACGTGGAAACTTGCCTTGTTTTATTAAAAATTTCATTTCTGACAGAACTTTTGCTGTCAAATTATTTTCTGACAATATCACTTTTTCGGACATTTTTGTCCAGGCAAACGGGGTCCCACAAGGAAGTGTCTTGTCACCAACATTATTTCTATGTATGATCAATGACATCTTACCAGCTCCTCCTCGGAATCTTAAAATACTCACTGTACGCTGATGATTGTGCATTATGGCATTCAGCAATAATGCAGAATTCTCAGCAAATCGCATCCAATTGGCACTGGATATGATTCATAACTGGGGCCTCCAGTGGGGTTTTAAGTTTTCCATTAGAAAGAGTATTGGGGTAATTTTTTCACGTAGGAGAAAGCCGAACATCAGGCTAACTCTAGACAACCACCCAATACCTATTCAAAATTCTGCTAAATTTTTAGGTCTACATTTTGATAGTAGACTAAATGGAAAGACCACATGGTCAGTTAAGAATAAATGTCAAAGAGCACTAAATTTATTAAAGTGCATTTCTGGTAGTAAATGGGGAGCTGATAGACAGTCTTTGCTAATGGTATATAAAGCCCTGATTAGGTCTAAAGTAGATTATGGGTCAATCGTGTATGGTTCGGCATCGAGAACAAGTTTGAAAGGATTGGATGCTGTGCAGAATGCCTGTTTGCGTGTGTGTCTTGGAGCCCTGAAGTGCACTCGGATCGAGCGTCTTGAGGTGGAGTCAGGAGTACCTCCCCTCCGACTCAGACGCGGTCAGTTAGCCTTGAGCTATGCCGCAAAGGTGGCTCGAGTCCCGAGCCACCCTAATGGCAATAGTGGCATTAGGCCCTTTGCCACGAGACTCCACGACCTCGTCGAGAAAGTCGGTATAGATCTCTCTACCATCGATACCCTGGTTCAGTCAAATATAGCGCCATGGGAAACTCCCAATTTTTCCATCATGGAAGCTTGGCTTCCATCAGCTAAGGCCATGGCGCGGAGGTGGAGGTACGCCAGAGGTTCAGAGAGATCCTTATTAAACATCTCCCTTTTTTCATATATATACCGACGGCTCCAAGACAGAAGAGTGTGTGGGTGCGGGTGTATGGTCGACTGAATGTGAACTAAAGTTCAGACTGCCAAATCATACATCGATCTTTCTTGCTGAACTTTTTGCCATTGATAAAGCCATTGATTTTGCACTATCGACGACCCACGATAGAATAGTAATTTTTTCAGATTCCTTAAGTTCACTTAAAGCCATTAAATCATTAGAAACCACCAAAAATGAACTTCTGGGTAATATCATTCGTAAGCTACATGGTGCCAATAAATCAATCAAGCTAATATGGGTACCAGGCCACTCTGGTATCCATGGCAATGAACAGGCTGACAAATTAGCCGGGTCAACTGATGATCTGGACCTTAGCATAGTCCGTACAGATCTCAGGTGTTTTGTGTCTCTTATAAAAGCAAAAATACATCTCCTGTGGCAAAGTGAGTGGACCAACCTCCAACTCACACATAAAATAAAACAAAACCTAGAACTGTGGGACACAGCCCACAGGAAGGAGAGAAGGGAGGAGGTGGTGTTGGCCCGCCTTAGGGTCAACAGTACAAGATTAACCCACCTCACTCCCTACATAGAAAAGAAATACCCTCCACAATGCCCAACCTGTAATAGAACCCAAACCATAAACCACATCTTAACAGAATGTCCAACCTACGCCAATAAACGACAACCTTTAATACATTTTTTCCATTTAAAAAATAAAGATTTCACAACACCAAATCTTCTATCAAATGATGAAAAAATAATAAGTAAAGTAATCACTTTTTTAAGGGAGACAAAACTTTATGACCTTATATAGATTGACAGAATAAATAGGATCCATTGGCTTAATAACCTTGGCCACATGCCGCTGGTTGATAGCCAAGAAATCCAAAAAAAAAAAAAAAAAAAAAAAAAAAAAATGTGTCCACTCGTGTTTAAGCTTTTGTAGAGTAAACACCTTACCTTAAGCGCAGAAGCAACAAATACAAAGTCTTGTGCCACAAGAGCTACCCTGGAGCCCGGGGCCTCTCGTCTCACTTGACATTGTTGTTTCTGAGTTTCTTAACGTAAATAAAAGTAAAGTAAAATCCTGTAATTACAGAACTTTTTGTGCTTTGCCAGCACCTTCAGTGCTTTGTTTTTGCAGGTGACACGAGACTACAGTAGGAGTAGTCAGCACCCCACCTCAGACCCGAGCTCTCTTCTACACCAGGGTAGCCCTTACGGGCATTGACCCCTGGGTAGGGAGGCCCAGTAGTCTGGGGCGTCCTTTGGGCGCACTTTTTCTCTATTCTAAAATTTTCCTTTATCATGTGACTTCCCTGAGCCTACCGGAGTACCCTTGTGGGCTCCCGTATTCGCCTGGGGGGTGGGCACCGACTTACCGTCCTTCGCACTAGGCAAGTTCGGCGGTAAGGGAGTGTCCTCCACATAACTCGATCCTCTCTGTGGTACTGGAGAACGCAACCAGGCTTCCACTGGGGGGTAGAGGACGAAATACTGATTTACTCTCTCTTAGCTATTGCTGTTAGGTTGATACCAAAAGTTAAGAGTTTTTAAAATCCCTTCAGGAGAACGATTTTGAGCAAAGGGGTCGGACCTGGTCCGATGCCCAGGATGGATGATACCCCGGCTACCCCTTCTCCTCCTCAAGGAGGAGGGGCGACTCATGACCACTCCTTGACAAACTCGACCCTGAACAACGGAACCCCCACTAACGACAGAACGAGAAGACCACTTTTCAAAATCCCCACGAGAATGCAAGGTTCGCGAATGTAAAATGCGTGAATGAAAATCAATCGCTTTTGAACGTGAACCCCTTATCATCAAAAAAGGTCCTTGATGGTCAAGTGGACGGCGATTTTGATTTTGTCAAAAAATTGCGAGATGGAAGCCTCCTTGTTAAAGTACAATACAACTCCCAGATTAAGGATTTACTTAAGCTGACGCAAATTCATGATCTTCGAGTTAAAGTAACTATTCCTATTGGCCCAAATACCTGTAAGGGAGTAATCTTTCACAGGGATTTGAGGACGATGGAAGAAAGTGAAATTCTTGAGAGCATGAAGGACCAAGACGTAGTGGACGTTCATTGTATGGACCAAGAAGGACGGGAATGTGCGAACGAAAACTGGACTGTGTTTTTGACCTTTGCTTTGAATAAAATTCCAGAATATGTCAATGTCGGTTATGAACGTGTTCAAGTAAGACCTTATATCCAAAAGCCAATGCATTGTAATAGATGCCAAAAATTCGGACACACCTCATTAAGATGCATTAATAAAGATTCAAATAAATTTGTTTGCCGCAAATGTGCTGAAGCCCATGACACCATCACTTGTACTAGCCAAATCTCCAAATGTGCTAATTGTGGAGGTCCCCATCAGTCAGGATCTGCTGAGTGCAACATCCTGAAGAAGGAGACTGAGACATTAGCATATATGAGGAAGCATGAAGTTAGTTATACTGAAGCTAAGAGGAAAGTGGAAAGTTTGACACACAAACCTGATACTTCCTATGCTGAAGCAGTAACTAACGTCACCCCTAGTGCAAGTAATGTCAGTCAACAGCTTGCAGCCAAGGATAAGGAAATTGCTGAACTTAAACAAACGGTTAAAGAATTAAATATTAAAGTTTATCATTTGACCAAATTGGTTGATCAAATGACTGCATCAACCCAGTCTAAACATCACAAGGAGGATGATACCGAATCACAGTCCGGAGCGCACCTTCCCGTCCGGGCTACTCCTGTGAGGACTTCGTCTGGCTCGCGATCGGTTTCTCGTGAGAGAAGCAGATCGCAATCTGTCAGTCGTCTCCCTCACCAGGAGGTGCAGGACATGGAGGCTTCTGTCTCCAAACCATCCCGAGAGAGGTCCCCGGGAAGCGAGGGAGAGGAGGCGTCTCCCTCCCAAAAAAAGAAGAAAAAAACTGGTGGACAAGGCACTTCCAAACCCCATAAAACGTAATCTTCGCGTCGACCATTATACAATGGAACTGTCGAAGTCTTAGATCTAAAGTAAATGACCTTAAATTATTAGCCTCGTCCTATGCTCCCGATATTATAGTTCTCCAAGAAACGCACTTAACACCCCTCGTCTCTAACGAGGTCGTTTCGCTGAGGAACTACCATTTATGTCGGAAGGATCGTGAGGGTAGGGGTGGAGGCGGGGTCGCCATGTACATCCACCAAAGCCTCCCTTTTACAGAAGTGACTATTGATTCTACTTTGGAGTTTGTCGCATGCAAAGTAAAAATTAATGGCACGTATCTGGCTATATGTTCACTTTATTGTCCACCTGATGCAGCGATAGCCTATGATGAGCTCTTTGCTCTTCAGGAACGTCTGCCACAAAATAAAGTAATTTTAGCTGATTTTAATGCTCATCATACGTTATGGGGTTCCCTGCGGGTGGATGGTAGAGGTGAGCAAGTAGTTAAGTTGCTTAATGAGTCTGATCTAGTCCTTCTGAATGATGGTAGTCCGACGCGGGTGGACGATAATACCGGTAATTTGAGCTTTATTGACTTATCACTGGTCTCTTCATCAATAGCAGCCAAGTGCCTGTGGCACACCATTGACGACTCGTTGGGAAGCGATCATCTTCCTATTTTGATTAAATATTCATGCGACACAGTGAGAACGCCTTCAGCGCCTAAATTTAACGTAAAACGAGCAGACTGGGTCGCCTTCACAAGGAGCGTCAAGCTCGAACTTGTTGGAGAAACCATTGATGATAAAGTAAACAATATTCAGAATTCGATTATAGAAGCAGCATTGCTATCCATTCCTAAAACTTCGACAGATAGCGTTAAGCATAGAGTTCCATGGTGGACACCAGATTGCCGCAGGGCGCTGTGCCGACGCAATAAGGCCTACAGGCTTTTCAAAAATAACATCACAAATGAGAACTTTTGCAACTACAAACTAGCAAGAGCTAGGGCTCGTAGAGTAATAAGACAAGCAAAAAGAGACTCCTGGCGTAGCTTTGTCTCTACAATAAATAGCTCTACCAAAATATCAGAGGTTTGGTCCACTGTCAATAAAATCAATAAGAACAAAACATCTTGTAAAATTAAAAACATCATTCATGAGGGAACCAATTTTGACAATCCTAAAGACATTGCTAATGTACTCGCCAGGCAGTTCTCTTACACAAGCAGCTCGGCAAACTACCATCCCGCTTTCCTGACCACCAAGGAAGCCGCTGAGCTGCTTGTGTGAGAGAACTGCCTGGCGAGTACATTAGCAATGTCTTTAGGATTGTCAAAATTGGTTCCCTCATGAATGATGTTTTTAATTTTACAAGATGTTTTGTTCTTATTGATTTTATTGACAGTGGACCAAACCTCTGATATTTTGGTAGAGCTATTTATTGTAGAGACAAAGCTACGCCAGGAGTCTCTTTTGCTTGTCTTATTACTCTACGAGCCCTAGCTCTTGCTAGTTTGTAGTTGCAAAAGTTCTCATTTGTGATGTTATTTTTGAAAAGCCTGTAGGCCTTATTGCGTCGGCACAGCGCCCTGCGGCAATCTGGTGTCCACCATGGAACTCTATGCTTAACGCTATCTGTCGAAGTTTTAGGAATGGATAGCAATGCTGCTTCTATAATCGAATTCTGAATATTGTTTACTTTATCATCAATGGTTTCTCCAACAAGTTCGAGCTTGACGCTCCTTGTGAAGGCGACCCAGTCTGCTCGTTTTACGTTAAATTAAGGCGTTCTCACTGTGTCGCATGAATATTTAATCAAAATAGGAAGATGATCGCTTCCCAACGAGTGTGGTGCCATTGGCTGCTATTGATGAAGAGACCAGTGATAAGTCAATAAAGCTCAAATTACCGGTATTATCGTCCACCCGCGTCGGACTACCATCATTCAGAAGGACTAGATCAGACTCATTAAGCAACTTAACTACTTGCTCACCTCTACCATCCACCCGCAGGGACGTATGATGAGCATTAAAATCAGCTAAAATTACTTTATTTTGTGGCAGACGTTCCTGAAGAGCAAAGAGCTCATCATAGGCTATCGCTGCATCAGGTGGACAATAAAGTGAACATATAGCCAGATACGTGCCATTAATTTTTACTTTGCATGCGACAAACTCCAAAGTAGAATCAATAGTCACTTCTGTAAAAGGGAGGCTTTGGTGGATGTACATGGCGACCCCGCCTCCACCCCTACCCTCACGATCCTTCCGACATAAATGGTAGTTCCTCAGCGAAAACGACCTCGTTAGAGACGAGGGGTGTTAAGTGCGTTTCTTGGAGAAACTATAATATCGGGAGCATAGGACGAGGCTAATAATTTAAGGTCATTTACTTTAGATCTAAGACTTCGACAGTTCCATTGTATAATGGTCGACGCGAAGATTACGTTTTATGGGGTTTGGAAGTGCCTTGTCCACCAGTTTTTTTCTTCTTTTTTTGGGAGGGAGACGCCTCCTCTCCCTCGCTTCCCGGGGACCTCTCTCGGGATGGTTTGGAGACAGAAGCCTCCATGTCCTGCACCTCCTGGTGAGGGGACGACTGACAGATTGCGATCTGCTTCTCTCACGAGAAAAAACCCATCGCGAGCCAGACGAAGTCCTCACAGGAGTAGCCCGGACGGGAAGGTGCGCTCCGGACTGTGATTCGGTATCATCCTCCTTGTGATGTTTAGACTGGGTTGATGCAGTCATTTGATCAACCAATTTGGTCAAATGATAAACTTTAATATTTAATTCTTTAACCGTTTGTTTAAGTTCAGCAATTTCCTTATCCTTGGCTGCAAGCTGTTGACTGACATTACTTGCACTAGGGGTGACGTTAGTTACTGCTTCAGCATAGGAAGTATCAGGTTTGTGTGTCAAACTTTCCACTTTCCTCTTAGCTTCAGTATAACTAACTTCATGCTTCTCATATATGCTAATGTCTCAGTCTCCTTCTTCAGGATGTTGCACTCAGCAGATCCTGACTGATGGGGACCTCCACAATTAGCACATTTGGAGATTTGGCTAGTACAAGTGATGGTGTCATGGGCTTCAGCACATTTGCGGCAAACAAATTTATTTGAATCTTTATTAATGCATCTTAATGAGGTGTGTCCGAATTTTTGGCATCTATTACAATGCATTGGCTTTTGGACATAAGGTCTTACTTGTACACGTTCATAACCGACATTGACATATTCTGGAATTTTATTCAAAGCAAAGGTCAAAAAACACAGTCCAGTTTTCGTTCGCACATTCCCGTCCTTCTTGGTCATACAATGAACGTCCACTACGTCTTGGTCCTTCATGCTCTCAAGAATTTCACTTTCTTCCATCGTCCTCAAATCCCTGTGAAAGATTACTCCCTTACAGGTATTTGGGCCAATAGGAATAGTTACTTTAACTCGAAGATCATGAATTTGCGTCAGCTTAAGTAAATCCTTAATCTGGGAGTTGTATTGTACTTTAACAAGGAGGCTTCCATCTCGCAATTTTTTGACAAAATCAAAATCGCCGTCCACTTGACCATCAAGGACCTTTTTGATGATAAAGGGGTTCACGTTCAAAAGCGATTGATTTTCATTCACGCATTTTACATTCGCGAACCTTGCATTCTCGGTGGGGATTTTGAAAAGTGGTCTTCTCGTTCTGTCGTTAGTGGGGGTTCCGTTGTTCAGGGTCGAGTTTGTCAAGGAGTGGTCATGAGTCGCCCCTCCTCCTTGAGGAGGAGAAGGGGTAGCCGGGGTATCATCCATCCTGGGCATCGGACCAGGTCCGACCCCTTTGCTCAAAATCGTTCTCCTGAAGGGATTTTAAAAACTCTTAACTTTTGGTATCAACCTAACAGCAATAGCTAAGAGAGAGTAAATCAGTATTTCGTCCTCTACCCCCCAGTGGAAGCCTGGTTGCGTTCTCCAGTACCACAGAGAGGATCGAGTTATGTGGAGGACACTCCCTTACCGCCGAACTTGCCTAGTGCGAAGGACGGTAAGTCGGTGCCCACCCCCCAGGCGAATACGGGAGCCCACAAGGGTACTCCGGTAGGCTCAGGGAAGTCACATGATAAAGGAAAATTTTAGAATAGAGAAAAAAGTGCGCCCAAAGGACGCCCCAGACTACTGGGCCTCCCTACCCAGGGGTCAATGCCCGTAAGGGCTACCCTGGTGTAGAAGAGAGCTGCGGGTCTGAGGTGGGGTGCTGACTACTCCTACTGTAGTCTCGTGTCACCTGCAAAAACAAAGCACTGAAGGTGCTGGCAAAGCACAAAAAGTTCTGTAATTACAGGATTTTACTTTACTTTTATTTACGTTAAGAAACTCAGAAACAACAATGTCAAGTGAGACGAGAGGCCCCGGGCTCCAGGGTAGCTCTTGTGGCACAAGACTTTGTATTTGTTGCTTCTGCGCTTAAGGTAAGGTGTTTACTCTACAAAAGCTTAAACACGAGTCATGAGAACCACATCTTTTTTTTTTTTTTTTTTTTTTTTGTTGGATTTCTTGGCTATCAACCAGCGGCATGTGGCCAAGGTTATTAAGCCAATGGATCCTATTTATTCTGTCAATCTATATAAGGTCATAAAGTTTTGTCTCCCTTAAAAAAGTGATTACTTTACTTATTATTTTTTCATCATTTGATAGAAGATTTGGTGTTGTGAAATCTTTATTTTTTAAATGGAAAAAATGTATTAAAGGTTGTCGTTTATTGGCGTAGGTTGGACATTCTGTTAAGATGTGGTTTATGGTTTGGGTTCTATTACAGGTTGGGCATTGTGGAGGGTATTTCTTTTCTATGTAGGGAGTGAGGTGGGTTAATCTTGTACTGTTGACCCTAAGGCGGGCCAACACCACCTCCTCCCTTCTCTCCTTCCTGTGGGCTGTGTCCCACAGTTCTAGGTTTTGTTTTATTTTATGTGTGAGTTGGAGGTTGGTCCACTCACTTTGCCACAGGAGATGTATTTTTGCTTTTATAAGAGACACAAAACACCTGAGATCTGTACGGACTATGCTAAGGTCCAGATCATCAGTTGACCCGGCTAATTTGTCAGCCTGTTCATTGCCATGGATACCAGAGTGGCCTGGTACCCATATTAGCTTGATTGATTTATTGGCACCATGTAGCTTACGAATGATATTACCCAGAAGTTCATTTTTGGTGGTTTCTAATGATTTAATGGCTTTAAGTGAACTTAAGGAATCTGAAAAAATTACTATTCTATCGTGGGTCGTCGATAGTGCAAAATCAATGGCTTTATCAATGGCAAAAAGTTCAGCAAGAAAGATCGATGTATGATTTGGCAGTCTGAACTTTAGTTCACATTCAGTCGACCATACACCCGCACCCACACACTCTTCTGTCTTGGAGCCGTCGGTATATATATGAAAAAAAGGGAGATGTTTAATAAGGATCTCTCTGAACCTCTGGCGTACCTCCACCTCCGGCGCCATGGCCTTAGCTGATGGAAGCCAAGCTTCCATGATGGAAAAATTGGGAGTTTTCCCATGGCGCTATATTTGACTGAACCAGGGTATCGATGGTAGAGAGATCTATACCGACTTTCTCGACGAGGTCGTGGAGTCTCGTGGCAAAGGGCCTAATGCCACTATTGCCATTAGGGTGGCTCGGGACTCGAGCCACCTTTGCGGCATAGCTCAAGGCTAACTGACCGCGTCTGAGTCGGAGGGGAGGTACTCCTGACTCCACCTCAAGACGCTCGATCCGAGTGCACTTCAGGGCTCCAAGACACACACGCAAACAGGCATTCTGCACAGCATCCAATCCTTTCAAACTTGTTCTCGATGCCGAACCATACACGATTGACCCATAATCTACTTAGACCTAATCAGGGCTTTATATACCATTAGCAAAGGACTGTCTATCAGCTCCCCATTTACTACCAGAAATGCACTTTAATAAATTTAGTGCTCTTTGACATTTATTCTTTAACTGACCAATGTGGTCTTTCCAATTTAGTCTACTATCAAAATGTAGACCTAAAAATTTAGCAGAATTTTGAATAGGTATTGGGTGGTTGTCTAGAGTTAGCCTGATGTTCGGCTTTCTCCTACGTGAAAAAATTACCCCAATACTCTTTCTAATGGAAAACTTAAAACCCCACTGGAGGCCCCAGTTATGAATCATATCCAGTGCCAATTGGATGCGATTTGCTGAGAATTCTGCATTATTGCTGGAATGCCATAATGCACAATCATCAGCGTACAGTGAGTATTTAAGATTCCGAGGAGGAGCTGGTAAGATGTCATTGATCATACATAGAAATAATGTTGGTGACAAGACACTTCCTTGTGGGACCCCGTTTGCCTGGACAAAAATGTCCGAAAAAGTGATATTGTCAGAAAATAATTTGACAGCAAAAGTTCTGTCAGAAATGAAATTTTTAATAAAACAAGGCAAGTTTCCACGTAATCCAAAAGCATAAAGTTTTCTGAGTAGGCCATATCGCCATGTCATGTCGTAGGCTTTTTCTATATCTAAAAATACTGAAATCAAAAAATCTTTTTTGGCAATGGCCTCTTGAATATGACTGTCCAGCTTTACTAGCTGATCGAGAGTTTGGCGTCCTTGCGGAAGCCGCACTGCTCGTCAACTAGTAAATTACTGGAATTTAAAAAATGCAATAGCCTACTGTTAACAATTCGTTCCATGACCTTGCATAAGCAACTTGTCAACGCAATTGGGCGGTAGGAGATGGCAAGTCTGGGATTACCCCCTACTTTCAATATGGGAATGATGTGGGCGAAGTGCCATGAGTTTGGAAAAGTGTGGCTTTTCCAAATTTCATTGTACACTTCTAGCAACTTAATCATGTCATCATGATTAAGATGCTTCATCATCTCATATCGAATCTCATCGGGGCCTGGGGATGTTCCTCTACAGGCTTCTAGGGCTCGGACAAGCTCATCCATTGTAAGATCTTTATTGTAATCAAAGTCATCTCCTGTGGCAAAGTGAATTGGTTGCAGCTCAGCCTCTTCCTTGGTGGTCAGGAAGGTGGGATGGTAATTAGCTGAGCTGCTTGTATGAGAGAACTGCCTGGCGAGTGCATTAGCAATGTCTCTAGGCGAGTCTAAATGGTTACCCTCTTCTATGATGTTATTAATTTTGATAGATGTTTTTTTCTTATTGATTTTATTAATAGTGGACCAAACCTCTGATATTTTGGTGTTGCTGTTTATTGTAGAGACAAAGCTCCGCCAGGAGTCTCTTTTTGCTTGTCTTATTACTCTACGAGCCCTAGCTCTTGCTTGTTTGTAATTGCAAAAGTTCTCATTTGTGATGTTATTTTTGAAAAGCCTGTAGGCCTTATTGCGTCGGCACAGCGCCCTGCGGCAATCTGGTGTCCACCATGGAACTCTATGCTTAACGCTATCTGTCGAAGTTTTAGGAATGGATAGCAATGCTGCTTCTATAATCGAATTCTGAATATTGTTTACTTTATCATCAATGGTTCTCCAAACAAGTTCGAGCTTGACGCTCCTTGTGAAGGCGACCCAATCTGCTCGTTTTACGTTAAATTTAGGCGCTGAAGGCGTTCTCACTGTGTCGCATGAATATTTAATCAACCAACGAGTCGTCAATGGTGTGCCACAGGCACTTGGCTGCTATTGATGAAGAGACCAGTGATAAGTCAATAAAGCTCAAATTACCGGTATTATCGTCCACCCGCGTCGGACTACCATCATTCAGAAGGACTAGATCAGACTCATTAAGCAACTTAAACTACTTGCTCACCCCTACCATCCACCCGCAGGGAACCCCATAACGTATGATGAGCATTAAAATCAGCTAAAATTACTTTATTTTGTGGCAGACGTTCCTGAAGAGCAAAGAGCTCATCATAGGCTATCGCTGCATCAGGTGGACAATAAAGTGAACATATAGCCAGATACGTGCCATTAATTTTTACTTTGCATGCGACAAACTCCAAAGTAGAATCAATAGTCACTTCTGTAAAAGGGAGGCTTTGGTGGATGTACATGGCGACTCCGCCTCCACCCCTACCCTCACGATCCTTCCGACATAAATGGTAGTTCCTCAGCGAAACGACCTCGTTAGAGACGAGGTGTGTTAAGTGCGTTTCTTGGAGAACTATAATATCGGGAGTTTATTTCTTCTTTTCCCTCTTCAAATTCTCTATCTCTCTTCTATACCGTTCCCTCCACTTCTCTATATTCCAAGGAAATATCGTAAAATTGAATATGATTGATATAGTTATCATTATTATTGTTTTTTATCATTAATAACACCGTCTTTACCATTATCATTATCCTCACAAACATTGTTATCATTACCATTATTATTATTACTACTTATATTATACCTATATATATATATATATATATATATATATATATATATATATATATATATATATATATATATATAAATTTTAATTGATATTATCAATATTATTATCATTATTATTATTATTGTTATTTTGAACATTAATATTATTATAGATAATTGTATTATTATCATTATTTTCAAAAATTAAATATCCTTATCATTATTACATTATTATCATCATTAAACACACGAAGCTGATCACCCACACATATACACAAATATGGTCATGCGCATATAATATGCACCTAACATGCACCATAACAAATTGAATACAATCGTTATATTATCATTATTATTGTTATTGAGAATAGTTACATCATCTTTATCACAGACAATATTATGAATATTAGTATAGTTATTATTATTATTATTATATTATTATGCTGTTGTTGATACTACGATTATCGTTATCAACATAATTTTTAGGATCTTCATCATAATCATTATCACAAACATATTGTTATTGTTATTGTTATTATCATTGTCATTATCATTATTGGTTTAGCACTGGCCTCCTGTTTCATACACAGAGTGACCTAGGTTCGAGTCCTGGTCAGGGAAGGTTGTTATTTTTCAAAATCAATGAGGAAGTGCATTATTCCATCTTTAATATATATATATATATATATATATATATATATATATATATATATATTTATTTATTTATATGTATATGTGTATAATATATATATATATATATATATATATATATATATATATATATATAGTATATAAATTATTTATATATAATATAATAATATATAATATAATATATTATGTAATATATATATAATATT
>NW_023662552.1:0-16014 GCF_015228065.2 Penaeus monodon | reverse complement strand
CGTGAGTTACTGAGTCAAGGGTGTTTTGTGCAGCAAGAGCTGGCAAAGCATGTCGTGAGCGAAGGCACAACAAAGGCTAGTACAGGAAAGCGGTATCTGGCAACTCAGTGAGCGAGCTCGCTGATTCGTCTGGTATCGCTGTGGATGTGACTGTGGACTTTTGTTGTGTAGGCTACGTTTGACCGTCAGCTAGATTCACCGTGAGCTCTATTTTTGTGATTGTTTTTTCTCTGTTTTCCCACAGGTCTTGGCAGACCTGGTTTGAGAGGTTAATATGCATTTGTAATTGCTTGCAGCATAGCATAGTGCTGCCTTCTGTGCTACAGCCTCATTTTCTTTCTCCCTCTCCTTCTCTTGAGTGGTTTTAATAGCCTCTTTTCGGAGGGGGCAGCTGTTTGCAAATGTACGGTGTGCCCCACCACAGTTCAGGCATTTTTTTTAAAGGTGTTGGTGCAGCTACGATACGAGTGGGTGGCAGACCCGCATTCAGAGCATCGTTTTTTTTCTCGTTTGCAGTCGGACTTTGGATGTCCACAAGCTTAACAATTCATGCATTGTCTCGCCGGGGTGAAACGTTCGAATTCAATTTGCCACGGTGCGACATATAATTTGAAGAGGTAGATGCCCTCTTCTTTAATCTTGTTTGCCGAGGCATGGTCGGCAAATCTTGCCTTCATCATGTAGAGAGGTTTCGTTACATGGATGTTTTCCACTTTAGCATGGGTGGCTGATGCCATGATTTCATTGGCAATGTTTTTCTGGTTGAGGATGCTTTGGAGGGGAGTGTGTGAGCGTTTTTGTATAATATGATTGTGAGTATGGGATTGAGAGTGAATGTGTCATTGAAAATGTGAGTCAATTTGCTTGTGTGGAAGTGCTTGTATGAAAGGATATGTGAATGAGTGATTTAGCGTGTGAATATTTGAATGTGAGAGTGTGTGAATGATTGAGCATGTGAATGTGAGTGAGCATGTGAATGTGGGAATGATTGGGGTTTCAGTGGGCTAATAGTTTGAGCATGATTGCTTAGTGTAAGGGTGATGGTGATGGGCGAGGAATACAAGTCTAGCAGTTGCTTATTGACAGGATTGTGAGAGGGTGGAGAAGTTGTATCAAAAAAGGAGACACTAAGCAGTTGGTAGAAACCCTGTGAACGGGTGTCAACCCTTATATGCTCGCTGTAAAACCACCAATTGCCACAGTGCTTTGGATTTTTTTAAATTTTATTTTTATTTTTTATTTTTTAGTTTTTTATTTTTTTAATTATTTATTTATTTATTTTTATTTTATTTATTTTTTTTCCAGAACCGTGTATGTAGTGCATCCATATCTTTTATGGCCTCGATTGCATCTTTTAAGTCCATTTTTTTGTGGTGTCACGGTGATCAAAGACTTTGTGTGACTTTGAGCTGAGAGGGCTTGTTATGTCTTTCATTTTTTGGTCCACCTGGCTGTCTATGGCTCTCAGATGCAACAATGGGCTAGTGGGATTGCTATGGGGAGGGGGAATGATCTTCAGGATAACCAGGAATTGGATCTGACCAGATCGAGTTTTTTCTTTTCTTTTCTTTCTTTTCTTTTTTTTTTTCTTCTTTTTCTAATGCTGCGTTGTATGTCTGAAGCCCTTTCTTGGGATTGAGATTTTTTAGGTGTGCATGCACTAGCTTCATGGTAATTTCTTTGAACGATTGTTGTTGAGGAGCAGATGGACCGGCTCTTCATTTTTTAAATTTATATTTTGCTATTTATTTTTTTTTATTTATTGTGTTGGCAGACTTGGTTGAGTTGAGTTTTCCATGCACTCTGGGATTCCTGTATGGTTGCATGATCAGCTTTTTGAGCAGCTTATTTTATGGTTGATTTTTTTTTTCTGCCATATGTCTTTTTGACAGCTCTTTGATATGGCGTGATGTTCAGCCCTCTCTTGCCGCGCACGTAGGTGAGCTGGCAGAGCTGATGGTCGCTCTTTGCCATTGATGTTTTATGTGGTTTACCAATAGTTTGTGATTCTGAGCGTGAATTTTGTTTGTATTGTTTTATATTTTTTATCTTATTTTTCATTATTATTTTATAGTCTTGGACATGAAAATATGGTTATAGCTCAGTGTTATATGCGTGTGGACACGGGTGACGGTGTTATTTTTCTGCGAGTGTTATGTTCTGGGCCACCAGGTGTGTTTGTGCACGTGTTTGTGTGTTTGTTTATAATTGTTATAAAGAAGAGGCCTTTGCACTGGAACGAGAGCATGTGTGTGTGTGTGCATGAGCGTTTACTGTGTAGCAGTTTGGGCACTGTGAAAGAAGTATCTGGGCCTCTTTTGGGGCAGACACACGACATGTTTTAAACATTAAGGACAGTGCCCTTGTTCTGGATACTCCTCGCAGTTTGACTCACGCCGATCGTGGGAAGATCATCTTTGGAGAGGATTCTGCAGGTGGGCTGGAAAATTTATGATCTTTTGGAGAGATGATTACGAAAGGGCCAGGTGAACGGTTGGTTCAGCTTTGGAAGTGCTGCAGTTGTTTTTATGTCCTGGTGGACTTGGTTATTGGGGGTTTCTATTCATTAGTGGTTGGCTGCACTAAATGCATTTTATTTTTTACGTAACTTTTGCAATCCCTGTACGAGTGAGTGCCAGAGCCGCATTCATAGCACCTTTTTTTAGCTTCTTTACATTGGCCTTTTAGATGACCATATCCATAGAAAAACCCTGCTTAAATGTGAGAAGCACTTAACTCAATTTGCCTTTGGGGCAAAAAAGAGATTTAACAGGTAAATACCTTAAAAGAACAGTAGGTGAGAGTGCACCACCCAGACGAATAATAATAATGATAATATATAAAATAGGTGGGCTTGTGTAGGTCCAGATGGCCAAAGAAAGTGAAGAAGTTAGTAGGAGTGAAAGCACATCTGTATGTCACCTCAGACTGCTGGGGGCCCAACTATACAGGTTTTCTCTGTGATAGAGCTGGTGATTGGACTTCTCGTTTCCAGTTTTGGGGATGTGAGACCAAATCCTTGGCTGTGACAGCACATGATAGACTGGTAAGTATGTCCAAGGGGAGTTGAGTTGGAAACCTATTATGATGACTGACTGTAGCTCCATCAGGGTTTAGGTATTTAATGTTAACAGTTTTACCATTGCTGAGGGATCCTGTGCTGCAAAGAATTTTGCAGCATGTTCTTTATTAGGGGTGAAAAGGAAAGTACTATTTTCCATTGTGAAGTGGGTAACATTTGCAGTTCTCAAGTCATGGTTGGTCTAAGGGAAAATTCTTTGTTTAAAATCTTGAAAGTCTATGATTCTGTCTGAGGGCCATCTGGGGTGGGTTGACGGGGGGTGCCCGAGGTGCCGCGATCTTCTTCCGTAGCGACCTCAGCAGGTTCTTGTTGATCAGCCGATAACGTGGTATTAGGACTTGAAGACGTTGCGGGCGTGTTTTTTGCTGAGGGAGTATTAAATTTTTGGCAGATGTATTCCTTTTCTTTTTTCCTTTTTCTTGTCTTTCACGATTACAACGTATTTAAGAGGGCCTTATTACCCATAACCCGGGTTTATTAAACCTACTATGTTTGGCAGGCCACTCTGGTCCACTCCTCGGGAACTTTTCGTCACGGACCGGGGTTAACCTAAACAAGAAAAACCCCTTCTTAACGGTTTATGTGGGACCGAACTACCAGTCCTCCCTGGTGGCTTTGCCCTCGGGGTTCACCTCGCCATTGAGGGGAACACCAAGTCCCAACTTGATTCCTCAGTGTAAGGATGGGGATGGTAGCTAGTTAGCTGGAAATTGCATAAAATGAGAGTTAAAAAATAAGGTGTGTGGAGATACTTTGTGGTGTTTTTTTTGTCATTACTGGGTGGAGAATTAGAAGGATGTTAAAGTTAAAGTTAAGTAAGTTTATTCACCACCCTGGCTATCGCTCAGGCGTGGGCAACCATGATTAGTTTTACATATATCTGAAATTGTACGTAGTCTGTAACTACTGTAGTTGTACAAGGTAAATGAAATATAAATCATACATCATAAAAATTATTACTTTCATATGCTTTTGCACTGTGTTTGATAACACTGTTATTTGCTTATGGTAGTTATTGCATAGTAAATTTAGGGTATAGTACGAGTATATCTTCCAATGTACGGATGAAATGAAATATTCACATAGTTCTTTATACCTCTGTTAGGGGGTCTGAAAGGCTGTATCACACGTCATTCCGAAGTGTGTTCGTTTGTTTTCTTCGTTACACAGTCTACATCTAGATTCATCTGCACTTCCTGCACCGTGCAGTTGCCAATACATTCTATACCTAAACGTATTCTGGCAATAACCACGTCACACTGGTTTGATTCGGTGCCACCCATAGGAAGGCTTGCTATCTCTATACTAATCGTATTTGCCTTAGGGTACAGCTTTCAGGCCTTTAATCAGATCTACTAGTTCTTCCTTATGAGAACTTTCAATATATGTGAAACCTACAAGAGGCATCCCAGATCTATGTTCCAATATCCTTGCTGCAGGCTTCTTTCGCCAATTTGTCTACGTGGTCGTGCTTGCTTATACCAACATGAGATGGTTTCCATACAAATTGAATGTTGAAATTGCGCTTTGTTGCATAGGTTACCTTGCGCTTAATGCAACTCGCATTTCTTCATCGCCCCCTGCTTTGAAAGAATTTAGCGTCCAAAGAGCACTCTGAGTCGCAGAAAACTACTCCCGGCCCCTAGACATTAAGAATTCCGTTGCGGGGAGTTTTACCTGCCAGGCTCCGTTTGTGTAGTGCTGGCCCATTTTTGTATTCTCATATAAATTTGATGTCGTAGTAAGCCTTTTTGTATACAGCGCAAGCACAACCAGCTCTGTATCCAGACTGTACGGATCCGTCGGCGTAACGCCCCTATGCTCATCGGCCATAGATTCTGTGTTTTTCCTTTACCGTTGCTAGCGCAATTGTTTCAACACAGTTATGCACCCTGTTTTTTGTGGTAGACATGTAAGGTGCACGATAAATGTTGAATTCTTCCATGGTGGAATGGATCGACCTTTTGGTATTTTACTAATTGGAACATTGAGTTTTATAATGTTCAGGGAGATTTTGCGTATCAGAGGGCGCGCACGTGTGATTTGTCACGTCTATTTGCGTGATTTTATGTTGCAGTTTTTGGAAATCTGAGAGATACGAGGGTTCCCTCAGAGCTTTGACCCCAAATATGGTGGGAAATAAATATTATTCTATCAGAAATGGAGGGTTTAAGTTTAATTCTGATCTATGTTTACTATCCTTGCTGGTCTCGGGGCGCCGAGGATATCCTCATAGCTTCATTTTGCACACCTCCAAACTCCCTATTTCTGATTCCTTACACTGCAGCAAGTGCGGGGGCATGGTAGCTACAACTGACATTATAAAAGCCAAGTAAAACAGTCTAGCGAGCTTAACATTGTTTGCCACGTTCTCTTCCGACAAGAACTTTCAAAGGTTTCAATCTCCCAGAGTCTCTTCTTTAAGAAGAGGACCAGGTCTGCATCATTTACATTCACCCCGAGATATTTATACTTGTGGCATATGTCAATCTCTTAGTCGCCTATGCGAAAAGTGGGTGGGGTTATGATATATGGGTATAGAGCCATTGTTTTCTCAGCGGAAATGACTAATCCACACTCACGAGCCTTTGCTGTGATTCCGTCGAGAATTATTTGCATCCTCTCTTGTGATGCACTTTGTCATCAGCATAGCATATAATGGATTCACCATCCCCAAGTGGGATATCTGCCACCAGCTTGTGCATGAGGACATTGAACAGCATAGGGCTGAGAACTCCTCCCTGTGGCGTCCCAAGTTCAAAAGACTGTGAAGTGGAACTTGTCACTCCCCTGAACAGGTCACTTGCAGATCTGTTCGAGAGATACATTCTAATCCAGTTCAATAGCTTACCCCTGATGCCAAAGCTTACTAATTGTTCTAGGATAACTTTTCTGTTTGCAATGTCAAAAGCTGACTTAAGGTCCAGGAAAAAACAGTGTGCTTCCTGGATTAGAGTGTGAAAAGTACTCTGCAAAGCAATGTTGTGTGCTACGTCCCGATAGAATTCCGTACAGTCTGTGAGATAATTTACCTTGTAACTTGTACCTGAGTCTGTTCAAAATGATCCTTTCTAGAACTTTGCATACACATGAGGTTAATGAAATTGGTCGGTATTTATCAGCGTTTGATTTCGGTATAGGGTGATTAGACTGCGTGTCCAGGGGCCAGGCAGAATACCTTGTGGCAAACTTCCCTGTATAGGTGCAAAAGGGGATTACCAGGTACCTGAGGGTATAAACGGAGGACAACTACAGGTAATTCCATCCTCACCTGGGGCAGACGCTTTCCTTTGATCAGGTAATTCCATCCTCACCTGGGGCGGACGCTTTTTTCCCTTTTATCAGTGCATTGTTCAGTTCCCACTCAGTGATCTCAGCCAAGTGTGAGGGGCCAGTATCAGAACATCCAATCTCAATGGCAAATTTGCGTGCAATTTTAGATTGATTAAGGCGATCCCGAATATTTGTGGGAAGTGAGCTCAATTTGGACGCTCCAGCCCGTTGACTAAGGAGCATATCTGCTTTTGCAAAAGGAATAGGAACTGCGGGATGTTTGTTTGTTTGCCTGAAATTCGATCATTTTTTTTTCCCGACCTCCGACATTGAGGTGTTATTGTTAATGCTTTGTAGGAATGTTCAAAGGTTCATTTCTGAAACGAGTTTTAATTCCCGTAGTTTTTGTTAGTCTTAAGAAATTGAATAAGGTTGTCACGGTATTATCCTGCTTGTAGATATCATAAAACTCCTGAACTCGCTTTGTTCCCTTAATAATGTAGGGTCCCCCGACCCACTTGGTTGTTTTGGAGCGTTGTGAGTTGTTCTTGAAGGTTTTCTTTGGACAGACCCAAGTGTTGTAGTAGTCGGTGACCACTGTTGTCATGTCCATGGAAAATTTATCAACACTTGTTACTGTGTAATCATTGTACCAGTCATAGATACGTTATTTAAGTGATGCTCAAGGCAAAGGGGGGGTAGAAATTTTGAGGGCCCATTTGTTTTTGCAGACTGATATTATCAACAGCGTATCTCGTTACTATTGCAAAGTGGTCACTGATTAGCTCTGTTGCAAGCATGATTCTGAGTTTCCCTGCACAAGATCCCTTCCTATTACATAATCTAGCCAGCCCCCCGCCCCGTGAGTTTGCCTGTCTGTATCATATACTGTCATAGATCTGTTGTTCACAAAATGTCGGAACTCTTGGCCCTTTTCATTTCATTGACCATCTCCAAATGTATAATGTCTAGCATTAAAAAACCCCATGCATATTGTGCCCTGATTCTGAAAGTTGGGCAGTGAATCAGTCTGAAACTTTCTACACCTTGCGTATACATTGTACAGAGAGAAAAACCAGAGGCTGTTTGAATATGTAAATGCTGATACTGCAACATTATTGGGCATTTGATTTCTGCACCAACTTATGCGGTATGGTGTCACTGACATAAATCAATAGGCCGTTGTAGTGTACGGCTGCGCACTCGCCGACTCTAAGGTCGATCTCGCCAGGACGAATCGTCCGGGCGCCGAGTGGTTTTAGGGCCCGGGTCTTTACCATGGGCCCCGTGCCAGCCTCCTCTACCACGGAACAAAGGACGTGGGGGAACTCTGCGATGCTGCCATTGACATGGGTTTAGACGTTTCCCGGGGTCCGCTTCCACCAACGAAACGGGCGCACTCGCTGTGCACCCGCACGAGGCTGGTGCTTCACCCCCCATTTTGCGCCCCGCTCACTGGACTCGAAATGCGACTTCATAAGCCGTGGCCAATGAAATACGAGCTGCCGGAGACAGTGTTAAGAAAAAATATGAACATGGTTATAAAAATAAACCAAAAGAACGTATTTTAAACCAAGTCTCGTTACTTGAATGGTGTTGAAGTCTCCCAGAAAATAAAAGATTTATTTCCCAAGTCCCATACCGTAGATAGTTTACAGCCCAAAATGTACAGTTTTCGCGTAAATTGTACATACTAGTTTTCCTGTGTACCTTTCCTTCCAAGTGTCCAATAGCCCTGAAGGAGTAATGGTCGTTTGATAGTGTTTTTCTCTCTCCTCTTTTCACGGTTGTTTGGGTCTTTGGCTTGTTTGGACTGCCGGGACTATCGGGTTGGTAGTCCAACACTTATTTTGCATATCTTCTTTTCGCGCCATGCCTGGGGCATGGCCTGAGGGTCTTTTCGGGTATAAATACCCCTCGTTTTGTGAGAGGAGGACAGTTCGGTCCTGACTTCTGTGTGTGTACTGTGTCCCGTTATCGGTGTTTGTGCTTGCTTTGGATTTACGTCGCTGTGGGGTTTTCCTGCTTCACGCCAGGATTGACGAACTCGTTTTTTTCCACAAGTTAAGTATTTCCTTTTGGTTGTGTGTAGGAGACACCTGGCTCTCTTGGACTTTTGGCGTGTGGGCACACTACATCATCATCTGTAGGGTGCACTCTTTTTTACTATGTCCCAAAGCGGCACTTTGTGAACTCAAAGTGTCAAGAGTACAAAAAGGGCCACGTCACATAGAAGGAACACTGCTTGAGGATCCGTACCTCCAGTGTGCCATTCCTTGATTTTTAAACTAAGTCAAAACTTAGTTTCTTTCCCCCAGCTCGAGGATCCGTATCTCCTGGGGGGAAGGTTTATTTCATCAAGTCTCGCCCATAATAATTCAGGGCCATTTTACTTTTTACTTTCTTTTACTTGTCTCGATTTGTTGTCTTAATACCTGCCTGACCTTCTGGGGGTCAGGCAGTCTGTGATCTTTTGGTACCCTTTGGGGTTATATTTTTTATTTGGCCTTCGACGCTAAATGTTTCTTACATAATATTTTCTAATTATTTCTTATGGGTTTTCACAAGTGTTTTAAGCAGAGTTTATCAGCACTATTTTTTTTCAGTTAATCTCCATTTTTGGGGTTTGGGAAAATTTAAATTGTTTGTTAGGGATCGATATGTGTTCGTGCTAACCGGTCGGGCGCGGGGAGGGTGCGAGCGCCAGGTCAAGTGCTGTCACATACATTCACCAAGTCTCGCCAACGGTCGTTGGTACAGCACCCTATTACCTTAGAAACCACACTCAGTATTCGTAATTTTTACCAAGCACTGTGTTTTCTAGAGTCCCTGAACCATAATATCCGACACAATATGGTGTATTACACACACACACACACACCCCACACTCTGGGTATGGGACAACCCAAGTTACCGAAAGTTACTTTACCCAAACCAAAGAAAGAGTGCTTAAAAGTAAAATAAATAAGGAAAATGGTTTTATATTTCGTTGTAAAAAGGGTTTTGGAAAATTTTATAAAAACTCAACAAATGTAATAAAACAAGAATACATATATTAATAAAAAAAAATAAACTAACATTCGTCTCCACGTGGGTCGGCGTGGGTATCTTGTCAGAATTCCAGGGGAAACTCCTGTAATTCCGGCTGGGATGGTCTGAGGTCACTACAGTATTTAATGTTGGTGTGACGGGAGAAGCAGGTTTTGCAGTTGTAGTGATTGTGTTGGCTTGGATCCTGTTTCTGGGTCGAATGTTGCATTTTCAGCAGGGACTTTTGTTACCAGAAGTCCCTGTGGAAAGGTGTAGGTACCATGTTTGGGGTTGGTCTAGAGGATATCACGGTGAGGTGATTGCTTGATGTATCTTGTCTGGTTATGTTTCTAGATAAATTTTGCTTTTGTGTTGGCGAGAACTATGGCTGGTGTGGTGGAGCTGTTGGCACGTATGAATCTTGGTGCGTCTGGGCCAAGGTGGACGAGGCGAGGTCTCTTCCGACGGCATTTGTGTCTGTTTCCGCAAAGTCTGTGGTGTAACAATAATAATAATAAAAAGGAGTAAAGAGATGAAGACATCAAGGTGGGGGGAGGGAAGGCACAGTGGAGAAACCGAAGGAAGTAAGAGGATAAAGTAGGGGTGGGGAAACCCCTTGCATAGTATAGGATAATATCTTTCGTTCATGTCTGGAGTTTTGAGGGAAGGGGGTGAGCAGTTATTGGGTTTTTTTGATTTTGTATTTTGCTGAAGTGCTGGGAAACACAGGAATGTTATATTAATTAATGTCATTAAACATCTCTTTCTTTTTTATTTTAAAAAATATATATTTTATTTTTTTATACATATTTATTTTTATTTATATTTTTTATTTATTTTGAATGTTTTATGATTTTTTATTGGTTTATAGTTTTTTTTAAATGGCTAAAGAAAGGAACTACTAGAAAAGATGTAACTGAACCATTATTTATAGTTATTTAAATTTAGATGTTTTAGGATAAATCGGAACAAATATCGACTTGTATTAAAAGGGAAAACAGAACAAATTAACTTTTTTTTCTTTCTTTCTTTCTTTACTTTGCTGTAAACAAGAGAAGACAAGGATAAAAAAGAATGAGGTTGGGGAGTTCCAGTGGCAGAACGAAAGATGGACATTACATAAAACATAGGGGGATGGATGATAAAGGAAAAGAAATCTAAAATGGGGGACAGGGGGGGGGTGAGATGAGATGTGGAGGGGTGATGTGAGTTAAGGGAGCATATGATCAACAAATGTTGATAATGTTGATAGTTAAGGATCGAGGAAAAAGAATGAGAAAATAATTTAGTATGTCCAACTCTGGTTGAACAGTGAATTTGAACGAGATAACGATATAGTGAGACATAAAGAGTGGAGTATATTTTTTTTTTTCTTTCTTTCTTTCCCCCTTTTTCCGTAGAACATCTCCATCCTACTCGTCCTCTGACTCGCGTGCCCGTCTTATGCAATTGCACGAGTGCACTCCCACAATGACAGGCATCGAGTCAAGATCCGTAGCAAGTTTGTAAGATGTTCCAGTCCTTGGCGCCACTCCGTTTATAGTTCGGCAGCGCTGATCCCACGACCACTGGGCGGGCTGAGGCGGGCAAAGTGACGAGCCGTACAATATACAATACATAAATAACAGGGTAAGGGGGGGGAAGCAATGGAAGAGTTTTGGGGGGGGAGGAAGGAGAAGCTGTGAAAATTGAAGGAAGTGGGAGATTGAAAGGAGGGGGGCGAAACCCCTTGCATGTCTTGTTTTTGATTTGTTCTGTCGTGTCTGGGCCTTAGTTAAGGTGGCAGTAAACAAAGTCTTGAAGTGGATTGTCACTGCTGCTGTGATTGGTTTTTTTTTCTAACATTTACCGAACACAAACTATATTATATTATTTAATTAAAATTAATCACTACTGAACATATAAAAACGCGAGAACATGTTTAGGATTATTTAGTTTTTATTGATTTTCTAGTTTTTTTTTTTTTCATTATTTTTTTTTATTTTTATTTTTGTTTTTTTTTATTATTGGTAACTAAGGCATCAGTGAACTAAAACAAGCAAAAAATAGACATGGTGTTTAAAGAATGATGAAGGTGAATTGAGCTAGATAGTTGCAAATGAAGAGCACTGGGTGGAGGTGAGGTGGATATATGAGTGGTGAGTGAAAGTGGGGATAAACAAGGTGGTTAAACAAGGTGGTGGTGATGGTTGAATTGGGTTTAAATTAAATAATTCGGAGGGCGAAAACAGGCGGTTTGCTTTGTCATCCTGGGTTGGTGAAGGGGATGACAAACTAGGTCTGACGATTGCAAAGGGGGGTTCTAAGGTGTGAGCATGGAATATATATACAAGGTGTTGAATTAGATAAAGAAAAACGAACCAAGCAGAAGTTGAATGCAAAAAACAAAAAAAAAAAAAAAGTAACGAGGTGACAAGACAGTCTAGTAAAAGATGGGTAATTGTACAAATAAACAAGGAACAGATAATAGAACACAACAAATCAAATTAAATAAAAATAAACTTTTTTTTTTTTTTTTTTTTCCCTTTTTCCGTAGAACATCTCCATCTTGCTCGTCCTCTGACTCGCGTGCCTGCCTTATGCAATTGCATAAATGCAATTCAATAATCACAGGAAAATCGAGTCGAGTCCGTAGCAAGTTTGTAAGATGTTCAGTCCTTGAAGTTTTTCCGTGTATAGTTGTCTGTGCTGATCCCACGACCACTAGGGGGCCGAAGCGGGCAAAGTGACGAGCCGTGGTAACTGCGCCGCCGAATTTATACCTTCGAGAGGCGTCAAGGTGGCCAGCCCTCTCTCCCGTGTTTGGTTAATCCGCGTCGCACGCGGGGAAAGCCACAGGTGAGCTGGCCAAGCCGAGGGTCGCTCCCTTGCTATTAAAGTTTGCTGTTGGCGTCGATTAACCAATAGGGAGAAAAAAAAATACTCCTTAAAAAAAAAAAAAAAAAAAAAAAAAAAAAGCCTTAATAATTATATTGTGTTCTATGTTCTATGTTTAGTTATGTTCCTGTTATGTCCCACCCACGCTCTGTTTCGTTTTTCCCTGTTATGTTCCTTTTCTCTTTTTGCCATTTACTTTCCTTTCGTTCGTCCTTTTTGTTTTCTTTTTTTTTTTTTTTTTTTTTTTTTTTTTTTTTTTTTTTTTAATATGACCTAACGTTCCTGACTCTGCTTGCCTCGCCACTTATCTACTAATTATTATCTATCACTTATCTCAATTATTCTGTTATTCTCTGCAATTTATGCTCTCTCTGGTCCCCTCCCTCTTGAAGTCAGACCAGTTGTCACAGCATTCAATCCCCCCACAAATGATTATCTTAGCACTGATCCGGTTCTCCAAGCAGATATCCTTAACTTGTTTTTCTCATCACTCCCACCATCCCCTCCTACATCTCAAACTCACCCGCTTTCCTCCTGTCCCTGTCTAGCTTTACTTCCCTCCATCACCCATTATCCACGTTTTTGTACTACTCTATATCTCTCGACCAGCCCTGGAAATCCCAACTTCTTTCCTTCTTTTTTTTGTATTAGACTTTCTTGTTAAAAAAAAAAAAAAAAAAAAAAAAGTCATGTAGCCATTAACCTTACTTTAACCTATCCTAACCTAATCACTAATTGTTAATTTTTTTTCGATATTTATAAAAAAAAAAAAAAAAAAAAAAATCACTTAACCCTTTCTCTTTTTTTCCACTAACCTAGTTACTATGAAATATATAAAAAACAAAAAAAAACATAAACGTAAATAAACTAAAAATATTTAAACAAATAAATATATATATGATTATAATATATTTATTATAAAAAAAAAAAGAGAAGTGTTTATTTAGTATATTAACTCTTTACTAATTTTTTGCCAGCACAGCAGCAAAATACAAATATAAAATATAAACCAAACAATCACTCCCCCCCCCCCCCCCTCGATGCTCCAGACATGAACCAGAGATATAGAAACAAACCACGCAAGGGGTCTCGCCCCCCTGCTTTTTATAACCTCTAACTTCCTTACAATTTCACCACTTTACCTTCTTCCCCCCCCCCCCCCCTTGGATTTCTTCACCTCTTTACTTCGTTTGTTTGTTCGTTCGATTAACCAATCCTTTGGGGATTCTGAGGGTGACTTTAGGTTTTATTTATTTATTATTTATTTTATTTATTTTAACAGTAGCCTAATAGTAGTCCTTAATATTAGTCATGGTCACAGTTGATGTCGTGTGGGCGTGTGTATATAGGTGGGGATGATAGGGTTTCTGTGAGTGTTAATGTTCTGGGCCACCAGGTGTGGTTTGTGTGAGTGTTTGTGTGTTTGTCAATGATGTAATGTACGTCTTCTTGTTCGCGTAGTCGGGCCCAGGTGTTTTTTGTTCGTCTCTGTATGCGTGTATTTAGTGCTTCAATGCTGTATGTTCTGTTGTAGTGTTTCTGCAGGAATTCGGTCTATAAATGTTGCGCCGTGTATTCAGAGTAGTGCTTTGTTCTGTACTTATTGCATTTTGTATTTTTGTGAGTTTGATATTGCAACCAGTGGGATAGCTGTTTATTCAAGGATGGGTCTGACAGTTGTTTTGTAAAGTCTGTGTTTTTTCGTGGTGTGCAGCATGTGAAGCGTCTGAGTTTGGTGAGTGTTGTTTGTGCTTGGGCGATTCTTTGTTTGATGTGTGTGGTGAATCCATTGTTTGTGAAGTGGAATCCAAGGATGTTGCCTCTGTTTGTGTATGGGAGGTTAGAGTTATTGACTGTGATGGGTTGAGAGTTTCTGCGTGCGATGTGGATGAGTTTGAATTTGTTCATGTTTGTCTGTATTTTCCAGTGGTGCTCAAAGGTCTTAATGTCTGGATAGCTCTTTGTGTTGTGAGTTTCATGACGTGTTGTGATTTTTTGTGTGATGTCGTCTGCATAGGAAAAAAAAGTTGCTGTAAGGTGTAGGTTGTGGCAGATTGGCTGTGTACAGGATATATAGGGTTGGCGATAAAACGCTTCCATGTACTCCACTTCTGAGGTGGAGAGGGGTGCCCAGGTGGGTTCCAAGGCGTATAGTGGCAGTCCTGTGGTCCAGGAAGCTGCAGAGGAGGCGTGTGAAGTGTGTGGGCAGGTGTAGTTGTGTTAGCTTGTATTTGAGACCGTCATGCCAGACCTTGTCAAAGGCTTGCTGACGTCTCGTAGAATGATGTTAGTCTGGTGCTTGTTAGCGAGACCGAGAGCAATCTCCTCGTAAGTGAGGGCGATAACGCTCTCGGTCCCCCTGTGTGGGCGAAAGCCGTATTGCCTGCTGTTGTGTATGTTGTTGTTTTCAAGGTGTGTAGTAAGTCTGCGTGTGATTAGCCTTTCTAACAGTTTCCCGGGAACTTCCAGCAATGAGATGGGCGATAGTTCTCACCTCATGTGCTGATTTCCCCGATTTTGGTATGAGGGTGATGGTTGCGTGTTTAAACTTGTTAGGGAAATATCCTGTAGCCAGTGCTGCATTGAAGATACGGCGTAGCCTGCGGATCATTGTGGGTAGCAGATGTTCAATGATTTTGTTTATGTTGCTTGCTCCTGGTGTGTGTTTTTGGTATGTTGATAGTGTTGACAATTTCTTCTGGGGTGATAGGTGTGGAGAGGGGACTGTCCTCTATGAGATTGTTTAGGGTAATGATGTTTTCTGGGAGAGTTAAGTTTCTGTGTTGCTGTAGAAAGTGTGTGACCTCGGTCTCTGTGGTGTGGTCGAATCGGGCGTTCTCGGTGGGGGAGATTTGGAAATTCTGTTGCCAGAATTCCCTGTGGAGAAGCTCCATCTCCTCCACCGAGTCAACCTTCTGTCGTGTGTGGTTTGTAAATGTATGTGGCTGTCTGTCTGTCTGACCCCATGAGTTTTCTGAAGGAACTCCAGAACCTCTTGGGGTCTCTTGTGTTCTGACATTGTTTTTGTGCAAGGGTTTCCCAGTGTTGTTTGTTCATTACTTTAAGCTCGTGTGTTAGTTGGTTTTGAGTTCTCTGTATCGTGTGTGTAGTTGTGCGTCCCAGCCCACGTATTGTTGTTAGTTGGTGTAGGTGTCTGTATTGTATTTGAGCAATTTCAGACGGTGTGTTTCTCTGTAATGGGGGATGGTTTTGTGTGTTGTTCTGGTATGTTAGCCAGTCTGGCCGTCTGTATGTCTGTGTACCACGTTCAAGTGGTTGTTTATCATGTGTGTGGGTTGCATAAGCATAAGCATAAATAATGAAGTAAAGAGGTGAAGAAATCGAAGTGTTGGGGGGGAGAAGGTAAAGTGGTGAAATTTAAGGAAGTTGGAGGTTTGGAAAAGTAGGGGGGGGGGCGAAAACCCCTTGCATGGTAAATATATAATTATATTCTCTTTCTGTCTGGAGTTTCGGGGGGGGGGGGGAAGGTGAGTGATTAACTTTGACTTTCTAATACTGACTGAAGGTTAAAGTGTTTGCTACTTTAAAGATTATTTGAAATAAACACCTCTTTTTTATAATAAATATATATATATATAATTATATATATTTATTTATTTATTTATTTTTTATATATATATTGTTTTACTTTTTGATTTTTATTGATTTTGTATTTTTTTTTTTAATAACTAGATTAATAAGGAGAAACAAAGAACAGTATTAGCTTAAAAAAGCTTTTTGTTTTGGCTAAG
>NW_023662551.1:0-16014 GCF_015228065.2 Penaeus monodon | reverse complement strand
TTTATTAAAAAAGTTTAAAAAATTTGTTTGTTGTGGGTTTTTTTGTTTTTTGTTGTTTTTGGTGTTTTGGGTTGTGTTGTGTTGTGTGTGTTGGGGGTTTTGTGTTTGTTTGTTTTGTGTGTGTGTGTTGGGTGTGTGGGTGTTTGGGTGTGCGTTGTGCGTGGTGCGTGTGGTCGTGCGTGTTGTGGGTGGGTGTGTTGTGTGTTGTGTTGGTGTAAAACCGGAAGGGGGGTAAAAACATCAGAAGGAAATGTAAAATGTTTGAAAGAGAAAATATTTAAAACCGCTTGTTGGTATGTTTGCTGATAAATGTTTTTTGCTTCTCAAAAAAACGGAATTTCCTGAGGGAGTAACGGAAAAGTAGTGGGTGAGATGCTTAAAAATATCGATTCATTCGATGAAAAACCTTTTCCCAAGGCGGGGGCCCCGGGGGGGGACTTATAATAGAAATAAAAAAAAAAATTTTCTAAAAACACCATTAAGGGAAAAAAGGGGACCGTTACCACGGCAACAATTTTTTTTTTTGCTTAAGGGGGGGAAAGACCAGTTTGAATTCACAGAAAATAATATTGAAAGCAAAATGAATTGTCTCGTTAGAGCTTCGATTGTTAGAAACTATTCAACGGTATTCGTTTAAATGGCAAAATATTTTGGGTTTTAAACTACAAAGGGGGGAACTTCTCAAGAGTTGTGATTTTACTTTCATTTGAAATTTTAAAGGAAAATAAAAAATAAATTTTCCCAGGGGGAGGTGGGAAAAAGTATTGTTAGTTTTTTCAGCAATAATCTGAATTTTCTATGTTTAAACCGTGTTAAATTAAACCCCTACCAAGGCCTTTTCTTTTCTACCCTTTTAAAAAAAAGGGGATTCTAGGTCAAAATTTTTCTCCACGGGGAAAACCCCATAAAAAACTCCATGAATAAAATAGAAAAAAAAATTACGTTTTTAAAAAACAAAAAACCCTTAAAAAAAAAAAAATTTAGTAGGGAGATAAAAAAGTAAAATCGACTGTTAAACGGTTCATCGCAAAAATGTCCACCCCAAAAACAGAATAAAAATCCACACCAAAAATATCCTTTTTTCCTTGTTTGGTTAAAAAAAAACGGATCAGTATTCTCATTCGGTTTTTCCCTCCCTGATTGTGTGCTATTTCCCCCCCGTAAAGGGACCGATGCAAACCAAGGGAAGTGTTTCTAGTGACAAAAACAAACAAACAGGTTTTTAAAGAGGTTGGCGAGATTCCCTGAACCTTCCTGTTTGCCACAAATCTCTCGTTTTGGCCCACTCTGGGGGTTCAGAGCTGATGGCACTGCCCGAGGTGTAGTAAAAAAAAAAAAAAAAAAAAATAATAAATTCCGTTGTGTAGCTTTCGAGAAAACCTAATTTGAGGCGAAAAAATCTTGAATTAAAGTGGGGGTCAGTTTGATTATTTCTTCTTCTTCATGTGTACATTACGTTGATGATATGAATTTGCAAAAAGGATAAAAATTTATGATGCATAGGTAAAAGTTTAATGTGGTTGCCTGACAAAAAAAGAATATTACAAAAATTTCACAAGGAAGAAAACGAAAGGAAAAATAAATCTTTGAAAAAAGTAAAAAGAAAAAGAAAGGGAAAAAAATTTGAAAAAAGGAAGCCCAAGACGAAAAAAATGGAAAAAAAAAGAGAAAAAGAGAAAAAAGAGAAAAAGGGAAAAACAAAAAAAAAAAAAAAAACTTAAGAAAAAGAGAAACGAAGATAAAAAAAGAACGAAAGGGAGGAAAAAGATGAAATAAATTTAAAAAAAAAAAAAAGCACTTAGAGGAAAAAAGGGAAGGAAACTTGTAATTTGAAATTTAAAACAAAAAAAGAAGCAATGGGAAAAAAAAGGATGAAAAATGATAATTAAGAAAAAAAAAAAGCCCTGAGAGGGAAAAGGAGGAAAAAAATTATAATAAATAAAAAACAGGAAGCAAACTGAGAGAAAAAGAAAAAAAAAAAATTAGATAAGGAAAAAAAAATGCAAGGAAAAAAAAAAAAAATTGATAACAAAAAAAAAACAAACAGAAAGCAATTTGAGAGAAAAAAAAAAAACTGCAAGCAAAGAAGAAAAAATAATAATAAAAAAATAAAGAAAAAAAAGAGCAAACGGGGAAGAAAAAATAAGATTGAAATGGAATTAGAAAAAAAAAAGGAATCAGAGGACGAAGGGCAAAAGGCCCTGCGGGGATCTCGGGTGAGAGGGGAACGGGCGCGGCCCTTTCGGGCTCGGGGTTATAGGGAGGACGGGGGGACTGAGGAGGTTACAGATTTAATTAAGCTCTGTAAAAAACGCCGGGGGGGGATTGCTGCAGTGGAGGGTCTTTTCTTCTCCCCCCCTGGCTGGGGGCGTGGCGCGAGATAAGAAAAAAACGTGTTGTTTTGTTTGGCGGTCTGATTATAAGCTTTATCGGGGGGGAGGATATAAAAAGTCATGTAAATAGTAAAAAATTGGGAGCAATGTTTTGATTTGTTTTCCTTTTTATTTATATGGGATTTTCTGTTAGGAAGGGAAAAAGATGATGTATATATTATTTTTTTTAGAATTGGTAAGGTTTACCTAATATTCGGCATTTTGGCATTTTTTGCGGTCCATGTTTTTCTTTAAATTATTGAAAATTTTTAAAAAAAACCGTTTTACAATTAACCTTTCTCCATTACATTGTAAAATTTTATTATAAAATGCTGAAAAAACATTTTGGCTGGGAAAATTTAAGTATTAAAAAACTCTAAATTTTAAAAAACTTAAGGTCAACATTGGGGAAAAGGATGTTGGGGATTTCCTCTTCGTCATCGAATTAGGGGAGAATCGATCTGGTGGGAGCTCTGCTTTTGGGTTAGAGGGTTTCGGGAATACTGCGGATTATCTCCTTATTAAGGGAAAAAACAAATATGAAGGAACAAAAAAAAAAAAGGGGGGTTAGATTTCGGTTTGTAACTTTCCAAACTTTCAAAAATTTCATTGCAAGGAAAATTAGTAATGTATTAAAAACGGGGCTTTTTTGAAAAGGGGAAAAAAAAACAATTTGGGGAATGGCTCTTTTTATTTTTCATTTCAGGGTTTTGAAGAGGAAAAGGAGGAAAAGGGGTTTAGGAAAAAATGGAAAAAAAAAAATAAAGGGCAGGTCAAAGCCGAGGTCAGGGAAAACGGGGCTATTGCGAAAGGGGTTTAACCCCGGGATAAAGGGAGTAAGTTAATCTGGGAGGATTGTGGGAAAGGAGGAAGGTTTTGTAAGGCCATAGGAAAGAAAAAAAAACCCCTATTAAGGTTGGGAAAAAAACAGGGTGCGATTTTTTTAAGGAAAATTCCGAGGGGGTGGGAAAATTCACCGGAAGGGAGGGGGACAATACGCGAAGCTGGACCAAAAACCAAATCTGGTTTGGGGGTGTGTCCCCCGTGTTTTTTTTGTTGTGTCCCCTTGAATACGGGGGGGGTTATTTACTAGGGGAAAAAGGGGGCGATTAGAGGGGGACTGGTAATTTTTCCACCAGGTTTTCGTTTAATCAAAAAGGAGGGGCCCCCTAGGGGAATAGGGGATAGGCGCCCGCCTTTTTAGGTTAGGGGAGGAAAATGGTGTGGCCCCAAAAGGGTTTCGGACGGGGGAATTTTTTCCACCGGGCGAAAAAAAATTTCAGGGCCCGCGTTGAGGGGGGGGGTGAAGAGGGCGACCCAGAGAGGGTAAGACTTTTCCAGGGCAAGAGTAGGTAAAAGAATAGAAAAAAACCAAAACCCCCCCCCCCCAACAACCCCCCCCACACCACACCCCCCCCCACACCCACCCAACCCCCCCCCAAAAAAAAAAAAAATAATATATAATATATATATATAATAATATATATTTTATATATTTTATATAAATAATGTTATATATAAATTTAAAAAAAAATTAATAATAAAATTTAACAAAATATATATTATTTAAAAAAATATAAATATTATAAATAAATATTTTAAATATAATATAATTTATTTTATATATTTTTTTTTTTTTGGTGTGTTTTGTTTGTGGGTGGTGTGTTTTTTTATTATTTTTATATTTTATATATATTATATTAATAATATATATTTATAAATATGTGTTGTGTGTGTTTGTGTGTTGTTGTGTGTGTTTTTTTGGGGGGTTGTTGGGGGTTTTGTGTGGTTTGGGGTGGGTGGGGTTTATATTTGTATATATTATAAAAAATATAATATTTATATATTAAAAATTTTTATATATATTTATTAATTTTTTTTTTTTTTTTTTTTTTTTTTTTTTTTTTTTTTGTGTGTGTTTGGTGGGTGGTGTTTTTTGGTGTGGTGTGGGTTGGGTTTTTTTATGATTTATGTTTTAAATTATATATAAAAATAATAATTTTTATATATTTAAAATTTTAAAAAACCACAAAACCCCCCAAACCCCCACCCAACACAATTATTAAATATTATAATATTATTATATTTATTATAATTATTTAATTATATTTATATATATATATAATAAAAATATATTAATTATATAATATATTTAATATTATATTTTACAAAATAATAATAATATTATAAATATAAAATAATATTTTATATATATATATTTTTTAAAATATTTATATTATTTTTTAATTAATAAAATAAAATATTATTTTTTAAATAATAAAAAATTTATGTTTTTTTAAAATTTTATTTTTAAAAATTTAATAATATATTAAAAATTTTTATAAATTAATAATTTTATTATTTAATATTAAAATTTTTGTTAATTTAATATAAATATTTTTTTTTTTAAATATAAATTTTTTTTATTAATTTTTAAAAAAAAATTTTTAAAAAAAAAACCCCCCACCAACAAAAAAAAACCCCCCCACCCAAAAAACCCCCCCACCCCCACCCCCCACCCCCAACCCCCCAAAACCCCAAACCAAAAAACCCCAAAAAAAACCCCCCAAAAAAAAAAAATATTTTTAATTATTTATTTTTAATTATTTTTAAATATATAAAAAAATATAAAAAAACCCACCACAAAAACCACCCAAACCCAACCCCCCAACCCCCCCCCAAAACACCCCCAACCCACACACACCCCAAAACACCCCCCCCCAAACCCAAACCCAAAAAAAAATATATTTATATAATATTTTATTATATATTATATATTTTAAATATTTTTAATAAACCCCCCCAAACCAATTTAAAAATTTAAAAAAAATTTTTTAAATTATTAATTTTTTAATAAAAATTTAAAAAATTTTAAAATTTAAATTTAAAATATATTTTAATATTATATTATTATTAAAAAAAAAATTTTTTTTAAAAATTTTTTTTAAAACAATTTTTAAAATTTTTAAAATTTTAAAATTTTTAAAAAAGGGGGGGGGGGGGGTTGGTTTTGGGGGAGGGGGAATATTTTTAAAATTAAAAAAAAAAAATAAATTATTAAAAAAAAAAAAAATATTTTTTTTTTTTGATATAAAAAAAAAAAAAATTTATTTTTAAACATTGTTTTTTTTTATATATATTTATATATATAATTATTTTTTTTTAAATATTATATATTTATATTAATATATTAAAAAATTATTATAATAATATAATATATTTTTTTTTTTTAAAATTTAAAAATTTATAAAATTTAATATATATATATATTTTTTTGGGGGGTTTTTTTTTTTTTTTTTTTTTTTTTTTTGTTTTTTTTTTTTTTTAATTTTATATATTTTTTTTATAATAAATTATAAAATTAAATTAAAATTTAATATATAATTTTGTGGGTTTTTTGGGTTTTTGGGGGTGGGTGTTTTTGGTGTGGTTGTGTGGTGTGGGTGTGTTGGTTATTTTATTAATGTTAATAAAAAAATTTATATATTATAAATATTAATATATAAAAAAAAAAAAACCCCAAAAAAAACAAACAAAACCCCCCACCCCCCCCCCCCCCACCCCCAAAAAAATTTTTAAAAATTTTTTTAAAAAAAATTATATAAAAATAATATATATATTTATTAAATTTATTATTTTTTTTAATTATATAATTTTTTTTGTTTTTTTGGGTTTTTTTTTTTTTTATTTTTTGTTAAAATTTATTTTAAATATATATAAAAATTATAATTTTTAAAAATATATTTTTTTTAAAAAATTTTTATATAATAAAATTTAAATATAATTTAAAAAATTTATTAAATCTAAACTTTTTTTTAAAAACAAAAAAAACCCAAAAAAACAAAAAAACAAAAAACAAAAAAAACATTTAAAAAAAATTTAAAAATTTTTTTTAATTTTAAAAATGGGGGGAATTTTCAAGGAAAAATGGAAAAGATTTTCCCCAAAAATGGGGCAGCCCCCCCAAAGGGAAAATTCCCCTCCCTTTTTTTCCCCCACCACCCCTTTTTTTAAAAAAAAAACCCACATTTTTTTTGGTTTTTTTAATTTTTTTATTGGTTAAGGGAAATTTTAAAACCCCCAAAAAAATTTTTTGGTTTTAAAATAAAAAAAATAGGAAAAAAAAAATTTTTTTTTTTTTTTTATAATGTTTAATTTTTAGTTAAAAAGGAAAATTTTTTAAAATTTAATTTTAAAAAAAATGGGGGCTGGGGGGGGGGGGGGGGGGGAAAAAACTTAAAAATTTTTAAAGGGAAAATATTTAAATAAAAAAGGTCACACCTGGGTTATAAAGGGTTTGATTTAAAAAAAAAATATTTTTTAAATTTTTTTTTGGGAAAAAAAATTTTAAAATTTTTTTTTTTTTTTAAATGAATTGTTTCTTTAAAAACTTTTTTGGGGGGTACAAATTTTTTTTAAAATATCGTTTTGGGCATTTCTGTTCCGGTGGGGGGGGGGGGGGTTAAAATTAAAAAGCAAATTTAAGATTTTTTTTTTTTAAAAAACCCTTTTTTTTTTTTATTTTTTTACCTTTTTTGGAAAAGGGGATTTTTTAGGGGCCCTTTTTTCAAAAAAAAAAAAAGGGGGAATTTTTGGGGGGGTAAAAAAAAATTTTTTTTTTTTTTTTCCCTTTTCTTTTTTGGGGCCCCCCCCCCCCAAAAATATTTTAAAAAAAAAACAAAAAGGGGCGGGGCCCCTTTTTTTTTAAAATTTAAAAAAAAAAAACAAACCCCCCCCCTTTAAAAAAAATTTTTCTTTTTTTTTCCCCCTTTTTTTTTTTCCAAAACCCCCCCCCCAAAACGGGGGGGGAAAAATTAATTAAAAGCCCAAAAACCCCAAGGGGGGTTTTTTTTAAATTCGGGCGAGGGGGGTTTGGGTTTTTTAAAAATTAAAAACCTTTTTTTTTTGGGAAAGGGGGGCCCCTTCAAAAAAAAAAAACCTTTTTTTTGGGGGGGGGCTTTATTAAAAAAATTTTTTTTCAAAAAAAAGGGGATACAATTTTTAATTAATTGGCAAATTTTTCCCTTTTGGGGCCCCGTTATGCCCTAAAAAATTTTTTTACAAAATGGGGGGGGGAAACCCTGGAAAGCGGTTTTTTCAAAGGGTTTGTTTTTGGGTTCCCCCCCCAGGGGGAAAAAAGGGATGGAAAAAAAAAATGGAATTTTTCCTAAAAAAAAAAAAGGGGGAAAAAAAAAAGGAAAAAAAAAAGGTTTTTGGAACAAAAAAAAAAAGGGGGATTGGAAAAGAAAAAAAGGGGAAAAAAAACCCCGCCAAAAAACCCAATTTTTTCCCTAAAAAAAAAGGCTAAATTTTTTTTCCCATTTTCCAAAAAAAAAAAAAAAAAACGGGGGAAACGGGGATTAGTTTAAAAAGGGGGCCCCCCCAAGGGAAAAAAATTTTTTTCTTTTTTTTTATTAAGTTTGCTTAAAAAATAGTTCAAGGGGGGGAAATAAAAAAACCCCCCAAATTTTAAAAAAAAAAAAAAAAAAAAAAAGAAAAAATTTTAAATTTCCCGGGCCAAAAAAGGGGAAAAGAATTTAGAAAATTTGGGTTTTACCACCACCCAAAAAATTTTTTCCCTCCAATTAATCAAATAAATGCTTCCAAAATAAAAAAACATTACTGGAAAAAAAAAACAGTAAAAGGGAAAAATTAGGTTTGGATTATTAAATACCTTCATTAAAAAATTTTACAAACTTTTTATTATGTTTTCCCCCAAAAAAAAATTACTATTTCTACAATTGAGGGGGGAAAGGGGTACGATTTTAATAATTTGTTTTAAAAAATAATTAAAATAAATAAAAAATAAAATAAAAAAAAAAAAAAATTTAATTTAAAAATTTAAAATAGAAAAAAATAAAAAATGTTGTTAATAGAAAATTTTAAAAATTTATTTTTAAAAGATAAAAAAACAAAATGTTTTAAAATAATTGTTAAAAAAAATGATGTGAAATAAATCAAATTTTAATAATTTAAAACTTTAAAAAAAAGTAATAAAACCCCAAAAAAAAATATTAAAATATAAATAATTTTAATTTTTGGTAATTTTGAAAAAATTTTTTAAAATAAAAAAATATTAAAAATAATTAATAAAAAATAATAAAGGGATAATTTTAAAAAAAAAAAGTAAAATATAAAAAAAATTAAAAAAAAAATAATTAAAATTTATTATTTAATTAAAAAAAAAAAAAATTGAAAATTTTAAAAAACAATGATTTTTAAATTGATATTATAATGGGTTTAAATGGATGGATATTTTTGGGATATTATATATATTTTTATAAATGATTTTGAGATAAATTGATGGATGGGGGTTTTGATTTTTGGATTGATGGGATTAAATTAAAATAAAAAATTAAAAAAATTTAGAAATAATTAAAAAAAATAATATAATAAAAAATAAAAAAAATAAATATTTAAAAAAAATAATTTAAATTTAAAAAATAAAATAATTAATAATAATAAAAATTAAAATAAAAAATAAAAAAAAAAAACCAAAACAAAACAAAAAAAAAACCCCGAAAGAAAAATTAAAAAACAAAAAACCCCACCTTTTGGGGACCGGGAAAAAAAAAAGTTTTTATTAAAAAAAAAAAACATGAAAAAAAGGGGAAAAAAGGGCAAAAATACATGGAAGTCCAAAAAGTTCAAGCGCTTCCTGAATTGGGGGCAAAAAAAAAAAATTTTTTTAAAAAAAAAAAAAATTTTTGGGGGAAAATTTTTAAAAAAAAAGGGGAAAGGGGGAAAAAAAACAAATCTATTTTTTTTTTTATTTTTTCACCTTTTTTTGATTTTAAAAAAAAATTTTCGGGGTTTGAAAAATATTTTTTTAAATTTTGCTTTAAAGAGTTTCCGTTTGGATAAAAATATTTTGGACGTTTAAAGATTTTTTTTTTTTAAAAAATTAACCGGTTTGTTTTTATGAACCCTTTGGTTTTGGGTTTTGGGGTAATTTAAAAAAAAAAAAATTAATAATTCCCCCATTTACACCACACCAGCCCCGCAAAAAAACTATTTTGGTTTTAGAGGGATGTTTTTTGGGTTTTATGCAAATATAAAGGGAAATATAATCGCTTTTTCTCTCTCCTCTTCTCTTTCCCCTTTTTTTTTCTTTTCCCTTTTTCTCCTCTCTTTTTCTCTTCCTCTTTCCCCTCTCTCTTTCCTCTCCCGGGGCATTTTTTAACAGGCATGTTGGGATATGCATGAAAGTTTTTTCCCGGTCCCCAAATGTTTCACTTTTCTTTTTTTTCTTCCATTAGGGGACTTAAAAGTACTTAAAATCTTTACGGCCGACCCCCCCCCCAATCCCGGTTGCCCTTTTCGGCCCAAACATGGTTTTTGTAGAGGGGGGGCGCGGCCCAAAAAAACGGTAGGGGGGAAAAAAAAAAAACACACAAAAAAAGCCCCCCACCCCACAAACCAAAAAAGGCACACCCAAAAACAGACAAAAACCCCCCCAAAAACCAAAAAAAAAAAAAAAATTTTTTTTTTAAAAAAACAAAAAAAAAAACCCCCCCCCCAAAAAAAAATATTTTTAAAACATTTGGGGAAAAAAAAAAAAAAAAAAAAAAAAAAAAAAATTTTTTCAAAAAAAAGAAAAAAAAAAAAAACCTTTGTTTTTTTGAAAATTTTACCCCAAAAATTTAAAATTTGGGTTGGAAAAAAATGGTATTTAGGGAACAAAAATTCTTTTTTTTTTTCAGGCAAAAAAAAAAACATTCAAAAAAAAAAATATTTTTCTTAAAAAATTTTTGGGAATTGTAAACGGGGTTTTTTGGAAATTTTGGGTTTTTTAATTCTTTTAAAACTCCCTTTTTTTTTTCCCGGGGTATTAAAAATTAAAAAAAATTGTTTTTTTAATTTAAAAAGGGGGGGAGTTTTACCTTTTTGAAATTTTTTTTATTTCAACACTATTTACTTTTTATTTTCCCCCTTTTTTTAAAAATTAGGGTTTTATTTCCCCCCTTTTAATAAACATTTTTTTTTTATTACTTAATTGATTAACCCTTTTATTAATTTTTTTTAATTTATAAAATTATTTTACATTATTTTTTTTTAAAATTTTTATTATTATTTTTATTTTTTTATTTTTTATTTATTATTATTTTTTTAAATTATTTAATTATTAATTATTTTAATTATTATTTTTTTTTTTTTTTTTAAAAAATTTATCATTATTATTAATTTTATCATTTGTTTTCTTTTTTTTAAACTATTTTTTGTTTTTATAAAAAAAAATTAAATTTATTCATTATTTTAATTTTATTTTTTATTTTTTTTATTATTAATTAATAAAAATTTTTTTTAAAAAAAAATTAAAAAAAATTAGGGAAAGGGGAAAATTTCATCGCTTCTTTTAATATCTTAAAAAAAAAGGGGGGGGAAATTTACCACCAGTTTTACCTTGGCCCCCTTCATAACCCCAACCAAAAAAAAAACCCCCCCCAAAAAAAAAGTAAACACCCCCAGTAGAAGTCACTGGACATAAAAAAAATTCTTTTTAACGAATAAACAGGTGGCCTACCAAGGAGGCCCGCTATTTTCCTTTTTAAAACATAAAAAAAGGGCCGATGATTTAAAACCCCCCGCATTTTTCCCGACCTTTGGGGGACTTGGAATAGAATTTTTTTACAAAAAAAAAAAAAAAAAAAAATGTGTTGTGTGTGTTGTGGTGTGTTGGTTGTTGTGTGTGGTGTGGGTGTGTGGGGTTTTTGGGGGCGTTGTGTGTGCGAAACCAAAAACCCCCCAAAACCCCCAAAACCCACAAAAACCCCAACCCCAACCCCACAAAAATTTAAAAATTAAAATATTATATTATAAT
This sequence comes from Penaeus monodon, assembly GCF_015228065.2. NCBI lineage: Eukaryota > Metazoa > Arthropoda > Malacostraca > Decapoda > Penaeidae > Penaeus > Penaeus monodon. Next base: position 4,821 of record NW_023662551.1, on the reverse strand, counting down.
ATATAATTTTTTTTTTTTTTTTTTTGTGGTGTTGTGTGGTTTTGGTGGGGTTTTTGGGTGGGGTTTGTGTTGTGTTGTGTAAAGTCGCCCGCGGGGGAATGTCCCTTGTTCCTATGCAAAGTGTTTCAAAAAATTTGCAAATAGGTAAAAAGGTTTTCATTTATTTTCACTCAAAGGGTTTAATCAAAAAGCGGGGGGCTTTTAAAAAAAACCTTTTTAAAAAACCAAGGTTTTGCGAATTTTACTTTGTGGGACCCGGGGGAAAAAAAAACCATGAATTTTTTTATGGGGGCAACCTTTTTCCAAAAAACCCGCGCGTCAAGGGCCCAAAATTTTAAAAAGCTGGGGGAAAAAAAACAAAAAATAAAAAAAAACAAAAAAAAAAAAACAAAAAAAAAAAAAAGTCTGAGCAAAAAAAAAGGGGGGGGACTTTGGGGGGTACTTTATGTGTTGAAAAAAATGTAGGGGGGGGTCAAAAAAAAGGTTTTTGATTTCATCCATTCACCAAGGAGGAAAAACTTTTAAAAGGAAAACGAAAAAAAATGCTAATATAAAAATCGTTGGTGAAGGGCCCCAAAAATTAAAATTATGGGGGGGGGGAAAAAAAAACGTGATAAAAAAAAATTTTTGTTTTGATCTCATTCTTTTGGTGTTTTGGGGGTGAGGGGGACGATTTATTTTAAACAGAGTAAGTGGGAAAAAAAAAAATCAAGTATTTTAAATTTTTAAAAAAAAAAAAAATTTTATTTGATTAGGATAAAATTAAAATAGGGGGGAAAAAAGTCCCCCCCCCCGTTTTCTCTCTCTCCTTTTTCCCTTTTCTCTCCTCTTCCTCCTTCCTCTCCTTGTCCTCTCTCTTTCCCCCTTCTCTTTCTCTTTTTTTCCCCTTTTCCCCACTCACCCCTCCCCCACCTTTTTCTCACTTTTAAACTCATTTAAAAAAAAAATATTCTTTAAAAAAACTTTTGTTAAAAAAAAAATTTTTTTTTAGTGTTTTATTATAATGTACGGTTTTTTTCATTCCCACCAAAAAAGGGGGGACTTTGGGTTCCCAATTTTTTTTTTTCTGTTGTGGTTTTAGGGTTTTTTTTAGATCGGAAAAACGGGGGAAAAGGGGAGGGGTGAATAAATAACTCCCAGAATTTGTTTCATGGGATTGCAAAAAAGGGGGGGGGGACGCGTAAAAAAAACGCAGTCCAAAAAAATTTGCGTTTTAGTTAGCCCCACTCAAAAAACACTCACTCCCGCCAAACACCCCCCCCCCACTCCCCCACCCCCCCCCAACCCACACCCCAAACCCCACAAAAAAAACCCAACCAAAAAAAACAACCCCACCCCCCCCCCCACCCAACAAAAAAAAACCCCATTACCACCGGGGCAAAAAAAAACCAAAAAAAAACAAAAACTCCACACCCCAAAAACCCACCCACAACAAAAAAAAAAAAAGATAAACCCCCCAAAAAACCCCCCCCAAAAAACCCCCAAAAAAACCACCAAAACCCCAAACCCCCCAAAGCTATAAAAAACCAAAAAACCACACAACACACAAAAACACCACCAGACATGAACAGTTTACCCCCACACACCAAAACACCACAACCAGCTATAAAACACAAACACACACACACAAAAACACACCAACAGACATAAAACAAACCAACACCACCCACCCAAAAGCTATAAAGCCACCACACACCAAACACAACAAAAAAAAAAAACCCCCCAACCCCACACAACACTTTAAACGTTCCACAGACCTTTCCATTAAAGCAAAGCGAGAAACATGCCCAAGACCTTTAGAGTTTCCCTTTTAGCTTGAATGCTTATTATAATTTTTTTTTCAACCTTGGATCCGCCAGAGGGAGCCCCACCGCCTTAAACCTTTTTTTATTTTTTTTCTTTTTTTTTCTATCTTTCTCTTGTTTTTTTCTTTTTTCTTTTCTTCTATCTTTTTGTTTCTTTTCTATCTTTCTCCTTTGTCTTTTGTCTTTTTTTTTTTTTCTTTTTTTTTTTTTTTCTTTTTCTTCTTTTTTTGTTCCTTCCCCTTTTATTTTTTTTGTTTTTTTTTTCTGTTCCTTTATTTCTTCTTTTTTTCTTTTTTTTTTTTGTCCTTCTTCTTCTTTGTATGTCTCCCTATTGTTTTTTTCTTCTCTTGTTTTTGTCTTTCCCCATTTTCTTTTTTACTTCTTCTTTTTATCATTTGCCTTTTCTTCCAGTGGTTTTGTTCTTCTTTTTTTTTCTTTCTTCTTCTAATCCTTTGGGCTTCTCCAAACCCTTTTTTTCCACTCTTCCTTTTCTTTTTCTTCTCTCTTCTATATTTTTTTTTTTTCCCATCTTTGATTTTTTCCGTGTTCTCTTCTGTATTTTGGTCTTCTTTTTTCCATCCTTTGTTTTTCTTTTTTTTCCCCCTTTGATTTTTTCCTTTTCCTATCTTTTGAAATTTTCTCTATTATCCTTTATTTTTTCTCTTCCGCCCTTTTATCCCTCTCCCCCCCATTTACCCTTTTGGGTCTTCTTCTCCTACCTTTTTTTATTCTTCTCTTATTTCTCTGTTTTTTTTTTTTTTTTTTTTTTACTTTTTTTTTCCTATCTTTTTTCTCTTCAAAAAAAAAAAAAACAGGGGGGCTAAGAGCAGAGATCCGAACAACTCCGGGGCGTGCATTTCCCTTTCCTGCTGTATTTTGGCATTTTCATAAATTTATTCGCCCAAAATTATTGATCTTTGGTATTACGATAGTCGATGTATTATTTATTACTATCGTTTCAGATTGTGTTCTTATTGTTGTTGATTTGTTATCATTGTTGTTGTTATGTTTTTTTGTTGCTGTTGTGGTTAAACCGTTATTGGTAATTAATTATCCATTATTATTAAATATTAATTATTAATTTAATCAATTTTCATCAAATTTATTTTTGGATTGTAATAATTAAAATTTATTATTATTTATTTTTTGTTATTATTGTTTATTTATTCGGTTTTTTGTTATTGGGCCCTTATCATTATCCATTGCCATTTATTATTATTAAGGGTGGGTTTTTTTATCTTCATTATTTTTTATTGTTTAATCAATTTTAAAATTGGCTGTTGTTGTTATCATTTATGATTGGGGGGGCCGATTGATGATTATCTCTAAAAACATTTATCATAAATCACTACTAATGCTATCGTAATCCTCCTCAAACATTGATTTTTCTTTTTTTGTGTGTGTTGTTATCCATTAACTAGTTGTATTATCATCACCCCGGTTGTCATTACTATCGGCTACTTTCTCATCATTCAAAGTTACAGCAAAAAACTCGTTATCATTATTCCTCCCTTTTTCAATCAGAAAACCACACAAACAGCAGTGATAAAAAAAACAGGTAAAAGATGGCAATAAAAACTTTTAAAAATTAACCAAGACGACGAGAAAGGCAATATGGGCCTTTCTTGCTAAACAAAAAAAGGAAGACGGGGGGTTCGCGCTCATTTTAAACCCCCGAAAGGATCACGTACGTTACCCTTCCGCCCCTGACTGATGACGTTCGATAACCGTTTTTTAAAAATAACATAGAAAACCTTGCGTTCTCTCTCTTCTTTTTTTTTAAAAAATGAAATCCGTTAAAAAAAAAAACCTTTTAAAATTTTATACCGGAGGTACTGACGACTCTTTCCAGGGATGAATTTGCCGCGGTCCTCAATCTGGTCATGGGGGTTGAAATCGTTCTGTAAACCAGTTGACCTTCAAGAGGGGGGGACCATGGGGGGGGGGGGGTGAGGAGGAAAGGAGAGGAGGGAGGGGGGGGAAAAAAAGGAGGAGGGGGGGGGGGGGGGAAGGGCGAGAGGGGATTTCAAGGGGAGGGGGCGGGGAGAGGGCGAAGGGTCGCTGTTGCGGTTTTCCGAAAATCCTTGCTCGAACTTGAAACTCAAAAGCCTTCCTGTCCCACCAAAGGTACGACCGGGGAGCGGGAGGATGGAAAGGGGAGGGGGACACGAAGCGGGGGGACTCCGGCTGCAAAGGAAGTTTAGCAAAGCACGATTTATTTAAGTTGGGCCCTGCGAAGGGGGCTAGTGGAGTGGTGGGCGGGTTTGGGGGGGAACCATTGGAATAATCCCCTGCTTCAAAGTACCGTTGAAGGTGAATTGCACCCCAGATTATTTTTTTTCGGTCAGATTTGCTTGCGCTTGTGGGTGGTGCCCGTTAAAAAAAATCTTACGCCAGTAAAGGGTTTTATTTTCTGATACTTTAATTTTAGGGGTTTCCGTCTTTTTTCCTTTGCGGGGATGGTATTTAATAGATAATAAGAGTTAAATTTTAAGCATGTTCGAATTTTTGACCATGAGCAAATTTTATGCATAATACTGAACTGCAGGATTTGTGATTTCAAGTGTGCATTTCTAAATTTTTTTTGGGAATAAATAAACTCATAAAAAAAGGAAAGAAAACGAGTTGACTTTACCAAAAGCAAACCAAAAAATGGTATCAAAAGGGAAAAATTGGTTATTGCGTTTGTACCTTTTCCACAAAGGGGACGCATAGATTGCAGTGATTTTACATATCACAACCCAAATTTTTGGTGTTGAGAAAAAATTGCCCACAGTCTCTCCCTCTCTCTCTTCTCCCCTCTTCCTCTCTCTTCATCTCTTTTCCCTCTTCCTTCTCTCCTCCTCTCTTCTATCTCTCTCTTCTCTCTCTCTCTCTTCTCCTTCTCCAAAAAAACCACACGCCCAACCAAAACACCCACACACACAACACCACAAAAACACACCAAAAACACACCAACCCACCACACACCCAAACCACAACCCACACACCCACACACACCCACCCAAACACAAAA
>NW_023662550.1:39300-55206 GCF_015228065.2 Penaeus monodon | reverse complement strand
TCTTCTTAATCCCAAAAAAAACTGTAACTTACCAAACCTAACCTAACTATCCCCAACTTTTTAAAAACCATAACTAAAAACCAAACGAAAATAATCTAACATAAACTAACGGGAAACAAACCTATCTAATCTAAATAAAACAAAGAAAAACAAAACCCTAACCAGCCTAACCAAATCTAACCGAACTAAACTTAATATACCTTAATACCTAACTATCCTAAAACCAACTAAACCTATGCTAACATTAAATAAACATAATTAACCCACCTAAACTTTATCTAACCTAACCAAGCCAACCTACCAAAATTTATATAAACAAACCCTAACCTAACCTAATATATACCTAACGAAAGTAAACCTAACCAAATTTAAAACCTTTTCAAACCTATCCAAACGTAATATAAACAAAACGCAATGAAATCTAACGTGACTTAACCTAAAAAAGATAAAAGGCAGGTAGAAATTAACAAATAGATAGATGGGCCGGTAAGAAGGTCTGACTAGATAACTAGGTAGGTAGATACGTAGGTAAGTAGATAGAAGTGGTAGGTAGGAAGGTAGGTAGATAGCCAATTATCTAATTGGACATATAAATTATACAATTAATACATACTTATACCACAGAAAAACACATGCACTATAATAAATAAATAAATAAATGGATTTATATATATATATATATATATATATATATATATATATATATACATACATATGTATGAATACATATCTACCTATCTATATATCTACGAATCTATCTATCTATATAAATATGTGAGTGTTATATATATATACCTAATATATATGTATATGTACATATATGTATATATTTTTTCATAAAAACATGTGTGGCCTCTGTGCCTTGACCCCGCCCACCTCTCATGCTGGCTTTCACCCCCAACAGCACGAGGGCTCTTGCCCCCTCGGCGACTCTCTTCCCTCAGCCACAACCTCCAACTGGCACTAAGCTTCGCCCTCAAATAGAGGCTCGACCAATGCCATTCCCAAAGGGAGGAGGGGGAAGTGGGGGGTCGACGAGGAAGGAGGCCCCCCCATTGGATCATCCCCCGGGAATCTTCTCCCATTGGCGGAAACGACGGGCGCTGCTCGAGGGCGCAGCCGGAGACTCGGAAGGAACAGAAGAAGGGAAGAAGCGATCCAAATAGACGAAGCAATAAGGGAAGAATGAGACAAAGACAAACAAAGACGAAAAGGGGAAGAAAGCATCAAATAAGACGAATCAATAAGTGAAGAATGAGACGAAGAAAAAGAAGACGAAAAGGGGACGAAGCGACCCAAATAAAATGGAACAATAAGGAAGAGAATAAGATTAATGAAATAAGAAGAAAAGAATAAGTTGAATAATAATAAGAACAAGGAAAGTGAAAAAATATATATATATATATATAAATTGTAAGAAAAAAACAGTACATGAAGACGATAAAAGTAAAAAATAAGAAAAAGGAAAAAAAGAAAGAAAGTGAAGAATTGAGAAGCATAAAAAATAAGATTAAAACATAAGCTGGAAGGGTAGCGAAAACAATAATTGAGAATTGATTGCAAAAAATAAACTAGACAATATATAATGAACAATGAAATAATATCTACGGAAGTAAAAAAGGAAATAGAGAAAATAAAGGAGAAATTCAGTAATTAAAAGATAATTGAATAAATGATAAGTACAATAGTATCAATAATAAAAAAAAATAATTACCAAATAATAAATGCAACATTAAAATGTATTAAAAATAAAAATAAATAATGATACAATCATGAAAATAAGACGGTGAATAAATAGCAGATAACAATAATAATAAAATATTTAAATTACGAATGAATAACAAACAATAGTAAATAAAAAATTATTATAAAATATATTAAATAAACAATAATGATGATAAATATAAACTTATTCGCTTACATTATCCTCCCTTATAGTGGGATTAATGAGGGTAATTAGAGCCCGGGAGATGAAAATCATCTGCTGAATGGAGATTAGACATATAACGGTAATGATAAAACAAAAAAAAAAATGAACAAGCCAAATCATTGTTAACGAAAGCAAATGTGTATCATCAATCAACCACTACGTAATTTCAGTTGACTGAAAATCAAAACGATTCAGTTTAATAATAAAACAATATAATTATCAATTTCAAAAAAAAATTTATTCATTAAATGATAGTCATCAGGTTAAATAATAAACTCTAAGCTCACAAGATACAAACAAAATCAGTAATAAAAAAAAATGACTGTCTTTAATAGAAGATGGTTTTCATGCGGAGTCAAAAGGAAAAATACATCAATATGGCAACCCGGAATGAACGAAGAAGTAACAGAAGGACAATTGGCAACCAGAGTAACAATATAACAACCAGAATTACAAATGTGGCAACTTGAATGGCAACATTGACAACCAGAATGTCAACTGGCAAACAAAATGAAAATATGACGATCAGGAATTACAATGATTGAATGACAAGGTAGCAACCAGAATGGCAATATGCAACCATAATTATGACAATAATTGGCAACAAAGATGACATGAAACAGGAATAACGAAATGGCACCCAGAATGATATGACAACCATAATTACATTGATAACCATAATAATGGCAACTAGGAAGAAATGACAATTATGGCAACCATAATGACAAATATGACAAACCAAATGACAGAATGGATACCGAGAAATGCAATTACGTATTTTCTGAAGTTTTCATTGGCTAGGATTTTGTCGTGTTTGCTAACAGTTCTAATCCGCTAATTTGCCAGTAACTGCCCATCTCCATGGTGTCCAGTCTTAGTTTTTCACACATGAAGCATTTATTCATCATTCGGGTGGTGCTATGCGTTGTACCTTTCAGTACGTTAAGATACTAATTCCTATAAGTACGCTTTCAGGAGAGTTTTTGAAAGAAAGTTTTTCATTCATTACTAAAAAGCTGGATGAACATAAATGTGAGTCGCCGACGAAGGTTGTAAACTTTTTACCCTTGGGCACTGGTCAGTCGCTTCTCGGTAGATTCATCGTCAAGAGGAACTGAGGCAGGCAGGGCAGGCCATTGTCTTTTCCTCTGAAGGGGTGTGGCGGACCCTCTCCTACGGCACAAGTCACGGGTTTCCTATGTTGAGAATGAATATACGGGTTTGTCATAATACAAAAACTAGATTTATTGCAAATGAGGGACGACAGTTTCAAAATTCATCTGGATAGTACATATTATAATAGGTTATATATATTTACATATGTAAATATATATATGTAGTATATATACATAATAGATATATTTACATATGTAACTATGTATATGTATATAGGCACAGAGATGATATAGTATTAAATTGTTTTTTAAAAAAAATTTTAAAAATATATATATTACATATGTACATATATGTGTTGTGTTGTGTGCTTAATGTATAGGTCTATGTATATATGTATATATATTTATATAATCATATATATATGTATAAATATACATACTAATAAATGAAAAATTATCTTAGATACATAATACATATACATATAAGGCACACCACACACTCTCATTATATTACCATCGTCCAGATATGGTATATATTATTTATCTATCTATACAAATATATATACATATATATATATATATATATATATACACATATTTGTATATAAATATATATCTAAAATATACATATATATAGATATATATAGATATATATATAGATAGATATATATTATATATATATTATATATATAATACATATCTACACACACCAACACAGATAGATAATAGATAGACAACTTTGGAAAACGTTTGTACAAAGTTTTTATAATTGGTATATTTGTATTTGTGACAGATAAGAGGTTAATATAAACAAAATATAGAAACTTAGAGAGATAAAGAACTGAACTGGTTACCTTACAAATAAGGAATAATAAACTTTTCCAAAAAAAAGTAGTCAATGGTCTTTTTAACCACATGCTGTAATAATTGTGATGTTCTGTCTAAATCATTCTTATAATAAATATAGTAAAGTAAACGTTTTTTTTTTTAATAGCATCTATATATCATATATAAGATTATATATATATAATATATATATATATATATATATATATTGCATACTGTATTGTTGAAGCAAAATGTTTCAGTATTCTACTGTCTATGAACAAGTACAACCTTTAATTTGTGATTTTTAATGGAATGTGGAAAATTTGATATATACACATTTACACAGGAACTAATATATATATATATATATATATATATATATATAAATGAAGGTATAATTATGGGTTTATTTTCATACTATCCTTGAAATTTCATGTGTTGGGACAGAAGAAAAAAATTTATATAATCACATTATTTTGTTTTAAATTTTGATTCAAGATCATGATTTAAATCGGCCAGCTCTGGTGTGTGTGTGTACATACGCATCCATATCGATATTATATATATCTATCTATATATATACAGTATATATATTATATAGACACACACACATATATATACAGGTATATATACATACACATCCATATATATATATATAATATATATATATATATATATATATATATAGATATATATTTAGGTTAGTTATTATATATATTGCACATCCCTATTATAGATACATATATAAAAATTAGTATAAAAGATATATATATAGATATATATATATATATATATATATATATCTAGATAGATAGATAGATATGTATGCATATAATAAATATATGCACATATAATATATATTATATATATCTATATATATATATACGATATATATATATATATATATATATAATATAGAGGCATATTAATGAATTATATATATATTAATACCAATAAATACATGCATGTATATATATGTATACGTATATATGATATATTATATATATACATAAATATATAGATGCATATATATATATATATATATGTGGTGTGTGTGTGTGTGTGTGTATGTGTGTTGTTGCGCGTGCGTGCGTGGGCGTGCGTGTGTGCGTACGTGCGTGCCGTGGGTGTGTGTTCTAATTATAAATCAATGGCATATATATATACATATAGCCATTATATATATATATATTATATATTATATATATATTAATATAAATGCATATATATATATATATATATATTATATTATATATAATATAATAATATAATATGTATGTGTGTGTGTGTGTGTGAGGGAGAGAGAGAGAGAGAGAGGAGTCGAGAGAGAGAGAGAGAGAGATGAGAGAGAAGAGGAAAGAGAGAGAGGGCGGGCGGACGAGAGGTTTAAAGGTTTGGTTGAGTCCATAGGTCTTAGAATGGACATTCTTGGCTTGTGGACAATACTTGTCTGTTTCACTTTGGTTTTTAATTGACCATCTGGTGAAGGAATGTCCAGGTTACACATCCACTGCGGCGAGGGATGAACGCAGGTCATAAGATTACTAGTCAAGATGTAGTGAACTATTTCCCGAAAAGAAAACGGGGAATATGAGTATTCGTGGCAAGACGCTCCTTGTGAAGGCGGACCCAGTCTGCTCTTGTACGTTAAATGTAGGGCGCTGAAGGCGTTTCACTGTGTTGCATGAATTATTTAATCAAAATAGGAGAGATTCGCTTCAACGAGTCGTCAATGGTGTGCGACAGGCACTTGGCTGCAAATACGATGAAGGAGACCAGTGTGATAAGTCAATAAAGCTCAAAATTACGGTATTGATAGTCCACCGCGTCGGACTACCATCATTCAGAAGGATTAAATCAGACTCATTAACGACAACTTAACTACTTGCTCACCTCTACCATCCACCCGCAGGGAACCCCATAGTACGATGAGATTAAAAATCAGCTCTAAATTACTTTATTTTGTGGCAGACGTTCATGAAGAGCAAGAGCTCATCATAGGCTATCACGCATCAGGTGGGACCAATAAAGTTAACATATAGCCAGATACGTGCCATTAATTACTTGCATGCGACAAACTCCAAGTAGAATCAATGGTCACTTCTGTAAAAGAGAGGCTTTGGTGGTGTTTACATGGGCGACTCCGCCTCCACCCCTATCCTCACGATCCTTCCGACATATATGGTAGTTCCTCAGCAAAACCGACTTAGTCAGAGACGAGTTTGTAGTGCGTTCTTGGGAAAACTAGAATATCGGGAGAAAGGACGAGGCTAATAATTTAAGGTCATTACTTTAGATCTAAGACTTCGACAGTACTTTAGATCTAAGACTTCGACCAGTCCATTGATAATGGTCGACGCGAAGATTACGTTTTATGGGGTTGGAAGTGCCTGTCCACCAGTTTTTTCTTCTTTTTTTGGGGGAGAGGGAGGGAAGCCTCTCTCTCCCTCGCTTCCCGGGGACCTCTATCGGGATGTTTTGGAGACAGAAGCCCTCCAGGTACTGCACATCCTGACTGACAGATTGCGATCGCTTCTCGCACGAGAAGCGACTCGCGAGCAGGCGAAGTCCCACAGGAGTTATCCGGACGGGAAGGTGCACTCCGGACTGTGATTCGGTATCAGCCTCTTAGATTTTATGCTGGGTTGAGCAGCCAATGATCGAACCAATTTAGTCAAATGATAAAACTTTAATAGTTAATTTCTTTAAACGGCTTTGTTTCAGTTCGGCAATTTCTTTATCCTTGGCGGTAAGCTGTTGACTGGACATTACTAGCCACTAGGGGATGTTAGTACTGCTTCGGCATAGGACAGTATCGGGTTGGTGTGTGCAAACTTTCCACTTTCCTCTTAGCTTCAGTATAACTAACTTCTGCTTCTTCATATATGCTAAATGTCTCTTTCTTTTGGTCTCCTTCTTCAGGGATGTTGCACTCAGGCAGATCCTGACTGATGGGGACCTCCACCAATTAGCACATGTGGAGATTTGGCTTAGTACAGTGATGGTGCCATGGCTTCAGCACATTTACGCAAACGAATTTATTTGTAGTCTTTATACAAAAATCTTTAATGAGTGTGTCCGATTCTTGGTCATACAATGAACGTCCACTACGTCTTGGCCTTCATGCTCTCAAGAATTTCAACTTTTTCCATCGTCCTCAATCCCTGTGAAAAGTTATCCTACAGGTATTGGCCAATAGGAATAGTTACTTTAACTCGAAGACATGAATTGCGTCAGCGTTAGTAAATCCTTAATCTGGGAGTTGTATTGTACTTTTAACAAGGAGGCTTCCATCTCGCAATTTTTGTGACAAAATCAAAATCGCCGTCCACTGACATCAAGGACCTTTCTTGATGAAAAGGGGTCATGTTTCCAAAAAAGCGATTGATTTTTCACTCACGATTTACATCGCGAACCTCGCTTCTCTGTTGGGATTTTGAAAGTGGTCTTCTCGTTTTGTTAATTTGTGGGGGTTCCGTTGTTCAGGGTCGAATTCGTCATTAGATTGGTCATGAAGTCACCCCTCCTCCTTGAGGAGGAGAAGGGGTAGCAGGGTATCATTCATACTGGGCATCGGAGCAGGTTCCGACCTTTGCTTCAAAATCGTCTCCTGAAGGGATTTGAAAACTCTTCACTTTTTGGTATCAACCTAACAGCAATAGCTAAGGAGAGTGAATCAGTATTTCGTCCTCTACCCCCCCAGTGGAAGCCTGGTTGCGTGCTCCAGTACACAGAGAGGATCGAGTTATGTGGGGACACTCTTACCGCGAACTTGCACTAGGTAATAATGATAATACCAAGAAATGGTATCATCATGACAATAATGATGAAAAAGTGAGAATAAAGAGAAGTTGATAAACATTGATGATTATTCATATTATGTAATATTATCATTATTATTATTATTCTTCATGGATCTGTTGCCAAACCTATCCGTCTACTGACTTCTTGGTCTGACAACCCAGAGGATATGGATTACACTACTAAGGTATGTAAAAACTTTCTGTAACTTCAACGTCCTCCCCCGCGCAAGCATGGATCGAATCTGACAGGGGTTCCCCTTAACAGGCCCCAAAGTCCTGAATTTTGGTCTTGGTCCAGGAGTACCTCTAGGCCTAGGGGCTCGCATCATTGCTAAATGCATCAAGAGCCGCCACAAGTGACTCCAATGGACTCAGATAGGATAGAACATCGTCGGCAACAAGTTCAAGGTCGAGACCTTAATATTGCCTAGTGTGCTCGCACTGACTTTGGCTATTAGCTCTGCCCATTATCCAGTCCATACAAGTTTGCGTGAAAAAGTATCTGGTGCAAGGACACAGCCTTGCCTCACCACCTGAATGTAACAGGGAAGAAGTTCGACATACCCCATCACAGTTTACAGCACTTCAGTACAGTATAGAGCTTGCTATCAGGCCAATAATCTGTGTCGAATTCCCCTGAGCCTCAGGATATCCCATAGCGATTACCGATGACCTGAGTGAAAAACGCCTTCTTGAGGTCTCGATGTAGGCGCGAGCAACCCACGACCGAACTGAGGCCGGCGTTCCACAATTCCTCGAAGCGCTAGTATACGGTCTATGGGGGACTTGCCAGAGTAAAAATCAGACTGCTCCGGTCTCGGTGCCTCAGTAGGGTTGCGGTCGTTTCAGAAGCATGTGGGCGAGAGCCTTGCCTGTGTATGCTGAGCAGTGTTAATGCACACGGTAGTTGCTACAGTCCCAACGATCCCCTTTCCCCTTCCAGAGAGGGATGGACCAGACCCTCAGCACGGCAGGGGGAATGGTACAGACTGCGAATGGCAGAGTCAGGAACTGTATGCAGGCCCGAAGCCAAGGTTCACCCCCCAGCCTTTAGCAGCTTCAGAAGGGACATCACATATGCTGCCAGCTTTCCCACTCTTTAGCTTGGAAAATCGCCAGCCTAACCAAATGTTAGGGTAGGAGGTTCCGCTGGATGGGCGTGGACCGGCACAGGCACGCGACATCGCTTGCATCCAAGCTAAACTGTTGGAGGGTTCCACCTGGTACAAACTGTTCAAAATACTCAGACCAACGTTCACGAACCTCAAATGATCTGAGATGATCCGTCCAGCCGCTGATCGGACTGCAGTCATCGCGGAGGGAGCTTAGGGTTTTCTCAGGGCTTGTTAGGCAGGGGAAGGTCATGTAACAAGGCATGGCCTTCGACTCCTCAGCAAGAATCCTGATGGACTGTTCCTTGTCCCTTCTCTCAGCAGTGTCCGAGGACCTACGCAACCATGAACGACGCAAGACTTAATTCCCACATAGCCAGCCTTGCGACACGCTTCAGTGGCCTCTAATGTCTCCGGGGACAATGGTATTTCTGGCCTGTCCTTGGGCGTACGCCAATGCGTCCTCCTGAGCTGCTTGAGTGTTACGCGCTTGAAGAAAACTCCCACAGAGCAACTGGGTTCCGTCAGTTGGCTGGTTTCTGTGAATCGGTCAGAGGACTTGCCGTGGTGAACCCACGGGCCCACACTCCACATCCCTTAGTCTGTCCAAGCTGCAACACCTTAGGGTGGCCACTGGAGGACGGGGAGTTTTGAAGTGGACCCGCAGGGTAGCCACAGCAGCCTTTAGTCGGTGCCACAGAACTCGGCACTCCGGTAAACTGCAGTTCTGGAGGATCCTCACATCGCGTGCTAACAAGAATGGGTCGATTCTATAATATATATGTTCATATAATATAATATATATATATATATATATACAATGTATAATTGTTCATATAGATATATATACTATATATATATTCATATATATATATTATATTACATATGATAAATAAATACCAAACATATATGCACAGACAAATGGCACACACAAAACACACACAAACACACACACACACAACACGACACACACACACGCACACACACACACACACATAAACCCACACATATTATAATTAACAAGTGTATATATACATAAACAATAAATATACATACATACATACACCACACCACACACACACACACACACACACCACACACAAACACATATATATAATATATATATATAGATATATATATATATTAAAGATCGCAAACGCAAGCCATATGGCACCTAGATCGTGTTCCTGTGGACGGACCTGCCCATCAGGTTTGTCTCTGTCTCCTGGATGGAGGTAGCCTTTGGGGACGACCCAGGAGATCAGGGCTTTGGCAAACGAACGAGACATGTCGCGAGGAACTAGAGATGGCCCCGTAGGCCTACTGGAGACTCGCCTCGAGGGATCCTCGTAGCGGGAGGCACTATTCATGAGGAATTAGACGTGGTAAATATTCAGGAATCTAAGCGAAACTAGTGAAATTTTCTTCGGGTTGTTGGATAATTTAACTTCGCATCTCCCTCCAGCCGTTCCCGATTATCTCGACTTTCCCCATTAAGCCTTTCAAATGCTAATTCCACCACGACCCCCCCCTCAGGACCTGACCCCTTCCCAAACCCCCTTTCTAAACATGATGTTTCAACCCCATCCAGACATTCACTATCGTACAGAAATTGATGGCTCGTCATTCCGGTGAGATTTCTTGGAAAATGCCGAAATCTATGATTATTCAAGGTGGAATGTCTAGAGATGACCCTTCTTTGGCAATAAATGCGTAAAACGCGGCTGAAACACGTTTAGAGGACCTCAGCAAAAGTACGAAAACGCGATTAGTGCCTGTCAAGGACATGCCATCCGGAATTGCGCAGTTGGGGTTATTTCAAAGATCTTCGTTCAAATCCTAGATGTAAGTCATCATATTCAGTTGGCGAGACTTATCATTTAAAAGCATGCTTCTTGTCAGAAGACATTCGATATTTTATCAATTCAGCTTCGGGGTTCAAGTTTCAAAATGGAGTCACAACGTGACTCCACATTAAATTCTTGTCAACGAACATCACGTTCCTCCTTGACGTCTATGGTGAAATCTATCCTGTTGCTTTGACTTACTTCTGTACAAGAGCAAGTTTGGACCCTTTGGAGGATACCGATTACTTTAGTACCCGGCGAAATTTGCCCAAGTCAATCAGAGAGAAGGATCCACTGTATCGGTCAATGCAGGCATCACAACTAAGGCGAACCACACCAAAAACAAAAACAAAACAACCAAACGACAAACCACAACGCAAACCCTAACCCGCGGTTCCACAACAATGACACGAGACCACAACAGTCCAAAACAAAAAAACCCTCACAAATATAATCGGGACTAAGACTCATTTTCCACCCGTTCATCTAACTCACCTCATGTTCCCAGACAATAAACAACCTTGTGTAACAAACTGGGCAACGGACAGGGATCAGTGTTTCAACTGTTGTGCAAAAGGTCACGGTGCGACTCATGTTATTCGACTCCATACTGCCCTTTATCATGGCACGCCCTCACATCCCATGGGCTGAATGCTCGGCGTTCCCAGACCAGGTGAGTCAAACGTACAGATTGCTCAGGCAACGCCAAGCAAACCGCCATGTTTTAGGGAGGGAAAAAAGCCAAAACACCCAGGGACCGGCAACAATACCGTAACACATCACATTGTCTCAATTAGTTCATCCCTAATGATATCACCAGGCCGCCATTGCTTCCATCTATATTAAATGGCAAGCCTGCATATTTCTTCTTAAGACAGGGGATCTTCTGTTCTGTGGTCTCGCGGATACTTTGCAGAATTCGAATTATCATTAGATTTGAAACGAGTCAAACCACCATTTGTGGGATAACAGGAGATAAGATACAGCTTAGGCAAACAAAGTCCTTAACATTCCTCTTGGTAGTGAAATTTTTGCTCACAAGTTGTGTAGAAGATCTTGGTGGGTCATGATTTCTTATACCGTACAGGAATTTCCTCTACCCTCGCAAGTAATAGCATTACTTTTTAATGTCAGAAGATCAGAATCACCTGTTAAGGACTCCCTCTTGCCTTGGACGCCATTTACCGACCCCTTCACACCCGCAATGACAATCTATGACGTCACACATGACCATAGTCACCTCTCTCTTGCCACCTCACTCTCCTTCCTGGTACTGCTTTGATATTACCTGATAATACACGAGTTCCTTGTATCATAATTACTGATAATGAGAGTCAGTGCATGTATTTACTGACCCCGGTCCCATGGAATATTAACGCTGGTGTACCTGTAATATACTATGAATTCACAGACTTGCCTATCTGCGAATTTGATTTTCACCTGCCCCTCCCCTGTTTTTTCTGCCCACTGCAACATCATCTTCCCCTGATGCGCAGAGCTCTGATCAGGTTCTGAAGCAAAGTTTAGATTTTCAGAAGGATAGATATTTTGATTAAACTGTTTAAAGAACTCCCCAAGCGTACTGCCAACCACGGACCGTCCTATCCAGAAAAAACAACATGCTCAAAAACACACGCATTACCTCGAGGCCTGGTGCTAAGCCTTCATACATATCAGTTTAAGATCCCTATTCCAAAAGGACAGGGCTGGAAAAGGAAGTTAAAACAATGTTGGACATGAATCTTATTCAACCAAGCAATTCACCCTGGGGCCTCCCCCTCCTCCTTGTTCCAAAGAAGATAATACTTTCGCCCAGTGGTCGGACTATCGCAAGTTGAATAAATAAACAGTGCCAGAATCCATCCCAATTCCTAATCTTCGATTGCTGTTACAAGACATGGCTTCATAATAAGATTTTTTCAAACTATGTCCTTGCAAAGCTTCCTGCAAAGTCCTGTGGCTCCTGAGAGTGTGCCATATACGGCTTTCTCGACTCATATGGGAACACGTTGAATTTTTAGTATGCCCTTTTGGCCTTCGCAATTCCCCTCTTACATCTTGCAGATTAATGTCACTGTTACTATCAGGATTAATAACGATCGTGTATTTAAATGATATTTTAATTTGCTCGCCTCCCTCTATGAACACGAGAAATAAATGCTTCAGGTTTGCAATAGGCATCAACTGCAGGATGAAATTCAACCTAGCAAGCTGTCAGTTCTTCAAATCTAAGTTTAGAATTCTTAGGCCCTACCTTGTCATCTAAGGTATGCAACTAATGATTCAAATGTTAAATCCATTGCCGACTTTCCAACACCTAAGCACCAGAAGGAATTGAGATCACTTTTAGGCCTTTCAGGTTTTTAAAGGCCGTTCATTCAAGATTACAGGGTCCATCGCGACACCGCTTAATCATCCTTAAAAAGGATTCTAATTTGGCAGTGGACAGACGAGGGAAAAAAAAAGCCCCACATTTACAACTCTAAGTCGCAATAATTAAGGCTCCACTCTTAGCCTTCCGATTTCCGCTTGCCTTTTGTCCTCACCACTGATGCCTCAAACCTCGGGCTCGGAGCAGTACTCCACCAGAAACCATGGCACATTCTGGAAAAAAGCCAACCAGCCATTGCTTTGCAAGGCGCCGGCCCTCAATTCAGCGGAGAAAACCGCTATCATACGACGGACCGTGAATACTAAGGATCACATGGGCCCTCCGTCACTTTCGAGAGCAATCTTGGGATATCAGATAGAAGTGCACACGATCATTCCCCCCTCACGTCCATATTTAAAGGAGGGACCCTCATTGGACGACGCGCCCGCGCAATTGAAGTTTAGCAGAGTTTGACGTCACCAGTTATTACCAGGGGAGCAAAATTGCCGACACGCCTATCATGCGCTCCCCTCTCTGACGCTCAACAACCTGCTTGAATCTAGCTCCTCGCCCACCTTTGCCTCCAGCAGATGAAATTCTCTGACGTTGAGGATCATTCGGAGGACGAGATCCGGCCTGACATGTTAAACGGTCGCCGTTCCGACCCCATTCATTCTGTTACCTCCCCGGTCTGGCTGCTCCAAAGCCGTACCTCCCATGGAACCCCCCACGGAGACGAGATCCGGCTGGTGCAACGTATGATAATCTGTACGGCCCTTAATTCAAGCCTTAGAAAGGAATGAAATACGTCCCTAAGCAGACATTTTCGGTAAGTCAATTTTGTACCTCGATGCTAACGTCTACTTTGCTACAAGTTCTCGATTTGGACAAGAAAGCAAGGCATCTCGTAAACTTGTAGTTATTCCTGAATCTCTTGAGGTCGGATCCTTCTCTTTTCCATTGAATCGAAAGAAGCTGCACACTTGGTGGTAAGTATAAGGCAATTCACTTAGATCAGCAACGCTTTTTTCCCCACACCTCATTAGCAAAGTGCTGCTGAGCATGTTCATTCTTGCAAGCAATGCCCATATTACAAAGGAAAACCAGGACCAGCCACTGATTGTAATATGACATTCCAGACTTTCCCTGCCAGAAGGTCTATTGTGACACATGTTCAGTTTTCTAACTTTCTCGCAATGGAAATCGTTATATTTTAGTCTTCATTGATAACTTTCACTCGTTTTTGTGACAAAATAGTCCCCGTGCACAACAACATCAGGAAAATGGTGTTGCACATGCTTTCCATGACTTCTGTCTAAGATATCAGCCCCCATGCATTTTTTACTGATAACGGGAACGAATTTCATATCAGGGTCATGGAAAGTTAAGTGATATCATGAATGTAATTCGTGTTAACATTCTCCTTACCGCCCACAAAGTAATGGTATACAGAAAGGCTCAACTCCTCCATCTTTCATTAAGAGATCGCTTGTTGATGCGACATCGGACATATGGATGAATCAATATGACAACCCAGTCTTGTATTAATATACATTCCATTCTCACTTAGGTGACACCCACATTTTCTGTTTATTGAAAATGGATAAAAGACTACCCTATGACCTCTTTGATGAAAAATCAAGTTCCTCATATAAGATATTATGATGAATATCTTTTAAATAGAAACAAGTCAATCTTCCAGATCACACAAAGAAGCATTTGACTAAAACTCCCAGAGATAAAATACTGTCATTTCAATACAATTGCCATCCACAAGGACATTGAAGTGGAGCCACTAGTATTTAGAAAAGTCAACCAGCCAAACTCAATATTAAGTCAAAGCTTGCTCCTAGATTTGAAGGTCCATTTAGATGTAACTAATGTAAAGAACAACAGGCCTACAAAAGCATTACAGTCAGCGTGAAACAATATGGTATCATTTCGACGTTCTAAAGATTGCTCACAGGTACTTATTATACCCGGCCGACGAAAGGACTAAATTGATTTTATCTTCCAGATCTTACTACTCTCGGTTAGCATTCTTCACTTTGTAGTCGCCGACCGCCATGCCCTACCCCTAGGAATACGCACTATTCTCCACAATATCTTCCTCTGCCTAATGGTAAGCCCTTTTTCTCTTAAAGCAACGAATCAGTTCTACTCTACTCTAAAGTCTTACTCACAAATTTCCGGTCTCTGTATTCATCCACTCTCTCCCCTGAACTACCTTCGAGGCTTATTTCATTCACCATTCCCATAAAAAAACAAATAACACCCTTGAATTTAAAACACAACATTCACTCATCTAAAAATCCCTTCACGGCCAGTAATTCTAATTTTTCCCACCAGCAGATTTCCTTCGATTAACTGTGCAAAGACCACTCCTCGCACATTTGTTTCACTTTATCGCTTCTGGCACCTTTGACACAAATATGCGATCCTTGCTCCAGGGACTCATACAAACCATAACATTATAGGTCAGTGCACCATTCTCTGAATCGGGTTTCTCATTTCCCGACTACCCTATTAGTTTACTTCAAGGCTACTACAACTACAGTGATGTGTAACAAGCATAAACCCTGATGTGTCTCTAAAAAGGTGCTTTTGGTTCTTCCAGCTCATGTGAACTGATGTCCTTAATCCGTGTATTTATTACAGCCACCCTACTACACAAGGAAGATGCAATGAATAACGCTACCTGCATGCATGTCGGTGTCATTGCCATCCTATAACATTTCTCTTCCTAGTATAATCTCTTACAGATGGTACTTTGCAAACAGTTGATGCATTTACCCCCCTCAGCACGTCCACGCACCTACATTTATCCCGTATACGTCTACCTGTGCCGGAATGTGTATGTTGCCAATAAACCCTGGGAGCGTGCTTATGCATCACCTACA
>NW_023662550.1:34300-36800 GCF_015228065.2 Penaeus monodon | reverse complement strand
AGTATACTCCAAAATGACGTTTTTTCGATTTATCTGATAGTTTTGGCAATTATTTGGGTAATAATGATAATAATTACCAAAATCGTATTAATCATGACAATAATGAGGATAAAAATGAGAATAAAGAGAATTTTGAAAACATTTGATGATTATTAATATTATCAATATTATCATTATTATTATTATTATTATTATTATCATTATTATTATTATTATTATTATTATTATTATTATTATTATTATTATTATTATTATTATTATTATTATTATTATCATTATTATTATTATTATTATTACTTTTTTTATTAGTATTATTACCAAAACATATATTATAACTGTAATAATAACAATAATAATAATAATAATAAGTATAATAATAATGTTAATTGTCGTTATAATATCTTTATTAATACTATTATTGTTATTATTATCATTATTATCATTTTTACTAGTAGTATAATTGCAAAAATAATTATAATAACAGTAATAATTACTGTAATTACGATATTAATTAAAATAATGAAATAAATAATTATTATAATATCGTTATTATTGTTATTATTATTGTTATTTCTATTATTATTGTTGTTGTTATTAGTATAGTTGCAAAATTATATATTATAACTGCAATAATTGCAATAATGATGATAATAATTGCAATAATGATGATAATGATGATGATAATGATGATAATGATGATAATGATGATGATAATGATAATATTGATGATAATCATTATAATATGGATGATAATAACAGGAATTGTCTCCATTTATAATAAAAAAAAGGTAAAAGAAAATAATTCCCAAAAGTCGAAAAAGCGGCAAAATCAGGCGAACTATAGCCTTTTGAGAGTATACTCCAAAATGACGTTTTTTCGATTTCTCTGGTGATTTTTTCAATTATTACGGTAATAATGATAATAATTACCAAAATCGTATTAATCATGACAATAATTAGGATAAAAGTGAGAATAAAGAGAATTTTGATAACATTTGATGATTATTAATATTATCAATATTATCATTATTATTATTATTATTACTATTATTATTATTATTATTATTATTATTATTATTATTATTATTATTATTATTATTATTATTATTTTTATTATTATTATTATTATTATTATTATATTATTATTATTATTATTATTATTATTATTATTATTACTTTTTATTAGTATTATTGCCAAAACATATATTATAACTGTAATAATAACAATAATAATAATAATAATAATAAGTATAATAATAATGTTAATAGTCGTTATAATATCGTTATTAATATTATTATTGTTATTATTATCATTATTATCATTTTTACTAGTAGTATAATTGCAAAAATAATTAGTATAACAGTAATAATTACTGTAATTACGATATTAATTAAAATAATGATATAAATGATTATTATAATATCGTTATTATTGTTATTATTATTGTTATTTCTATTATTATTGTTGTTGTTATTAGTATAGTTGCAAAATTATATATTATAACTGCAATAATTGCAATAATAATGACAATAATTGCAATAATGATGATAATAATTGCAATAATGATGATAATGATGATGATAATGATGATAATGATGATGATAATGATAATATGATTATAATCATGTTAATAATGATGATAATAAAAGGAATTGTCTCCATTTATAATAAAAAAGGTAAAAGAAAATAATTCCAAAAGTCGAAAAATCAGCAAAATCTAGCGAAATATAGCCTTATAAGAGTATACTCCAAAATGACTTTTTTTCGATTTCTCTGATGATTTTGGCAATTATTAGGGTAATAATGAAAATAATTACCAAAATCGTTTTAATCATGACAATAATGAGATAAAAGTGCGAATAAAGAGAATTTTAATAACATTTGATGATTATTAATATTATCAAAATTATCATTATTATTATTATTATTACTATTATTATTATTATTATTATTATTATTATTATTATTATTATTATTATTATTATTATCATTATTATTATTTATTATTATCATTATTATTATTATTATTATTATTATTTCATAACAAGGTCATGGATAAGTTAAGTGATATCATGAATGTAATTTGTGTTAACATTCTCCCTTACCGCCCACAAAGTAATGGTATTACAGAAAGGCTCAACTCCTCCATCCTCTCATTAATGAGATCGCTTGTTGGTGCGACATCGGACATATGGGATGAATCACTATTGACAACCCAGTCTTGTATTAATAGTACATTCCATTCTCCCTTAGGTGACACCCAAATTTCTTTTATATGGAATGGATAAAAAGACTAACCCTATGAACTCTTTGATGAAAATCAAAGTTCCTTCATATAATGATAATATGATGAATATCTTTTAAATAGAAACAAGTCAATCTTGCCAGATCACAAGGAAGCATTTGACTAACTCCAGAGATATAAATAGTGTCATTTCAAACAAAGTTGCCATCCACAAGGACATTGAAGTTGGAGCACTAGTATTTAGACAAAGTCAA
>NW_023662550.1:24300-31800 GCF_015228065.2 Penaeus monodon | reverse complement strand
AATGATGATCATAATTGCAATAATGATGATAATGATGTGATAATGGATGATAGGTAACGATTATAATGATGAAATCATGATAATAAGATGATAATAAACAGGAAGTGTGTACATATATAATAATAAAAAAAAAAGGTTAAGGAGAAAAAAATTCCCAAAAGGTCGACAAAGCGGCAAAATAAATCTAGCGAAATATAGCCTTTCAGAATACACTCCACAAAATGACGTTTTTTTCGATTTCTTTAATGATTTTGGCCAATGATTAGGGTAATAATGAAATAATTACCAGAAATGGTTATTATCATGACAATAATGATGAATAAAAGTGGAGAATAAAGAGAAGTTTGAATAACATTTGATGATTATTAATATTATTTAATATTATCATTATGATTATTATTATTATTATGTATTATTATTATTTATATTATGATATTATTATGTTATTAAATTACTATATTATTATTATTATTATTATTATTGTATTATAATTACGATTATTCTTATTATTATTATTATATCATTAATACGTCCATTATTATTATTTATTATTATTATTATTATTATGCCAAAAAATAGATTAGAACTGTAATAATAACAGTAAAATAATAAAATAATAAGTATAATAATACTATTGATATTCGTTATAATATTATTTATTAATATTATTATTGTTATTATTATCAGTATCATTATTTTTATAGTAGATAATTGCAAAAAATAATTATGATAACAGTAATAACTACAGTAATAACAAAATTAATTAGAAGAATGATTATAAATAATTTTTATAATATCGTTATTAATTGTTATTATTATTGTTATTACTATTATTATTATTGGTCTTATAGCTGTAGTTCCAAAAATATATATTATAACTGCAAAATTGCAAGAATAATGATAATAATGGCAATAATGATGATAAATAATTGCAATAATGATGATAATGATGATGAGTAATGATGATTATGATGATAATGATGATGGGCAACGATAGTAATGATGATAATCAGGATAATAATGATGATAATAACAGGAATTGTGTCCATATATAATAAAAAAAAGGGTAAAAGAAAAAAATTCCCAAAAGTCGAAAAAGCGGCAAAGTCTAGCGAAATATAGACTTTGATAGTATACTCGAAAATTACGTTTTTCGATTTATTGGATGATTTGGAAATTATTAGGGTAACAATGATAATAATTACCGAGAATGGTATTCATCATGATATAATGATGATAAAAGGAGAATAAAGAGCAGTTGGATAACATTTGAGAATATTAATATTATTAATATTCTCATTATTAATTATTATTATTATTATTATTATATTAATATTATTATTATTATTATTATTATTATTAATACTTCTATTATTATTATATTATTATATTTGATTATTATATTATATTATTATTATTATTATTCTATTATATTACTTATTATTATTATTCGCAAAAATATATTATAATGTAATTTTAAGAACAGTAATAATAATAATAAAAAGGATAATAATACTATTGATAGTCGTTATAAATTACTATTAATATTATTTATTGTTAGTATATCCATTATTATTATTCTTAATAGTAGTATAATGCCAAAAAATAATTATTATAACAGTAATAACGACAGTAATAAAAGAAATTAATTAGAATAATGGTAAACAATAAATTATTATAATATCGTGATTATTGTATTATTATATAAACTGTAGTACATTATATTGTTCGCTGTTATTATTATATCGCTTATCAAAAAGTTATATATTATAACTGCGTAATAATATGCAATAACAAGTGATAATAATTGCAATTAATGATGATAATAATTGCCAATAATGAATGATAATAAGGTAATTGATAATGATGATTATGATGATAATGATGTGATGTAATAATAGTAATGATGATAATCATGATAATAATGATGAAATAACAGGAATTGTGTCCATATATACATACAAAAAAAAAGGTAAAACGAAAAAATTCCTAAAAGTCGAAAAAAGCGGCAAAATCTAGACACAATATAGCCTATTCAGAGCACATACTCCAAAATGACGTGTTTCGATTGCTTGATGATTTTGGCATATGATACTAGGGTCGAATAATGGATAATAATAAAAGAATGGCATCATCATGATACTGAGTAATGATGATAAAAGTCGAGACTTAAAGAGAAGTTGATAACATTGATGATTATTAAATTATAATATTAATAATCTATTATTAGTCATTAGCATATGATTATTATATTATTATTATTATTATTAATTATGTATATTATAGTCTTATTGTAGTATATTATATTATTATTATTATGAATACTTCGATATTATTATTATCATTTTATGATTATATTATTATTATTATTATTTATATTATTAGTATTATTATTATTATATTAATATATGCCAAAAAATATTTTATAATGTAATAATAACAGTAATAAAATAATAATATAATAAGTATATAATAATACTATTGATAGTCGTTATAATATTATTATTAATATAGATTATGTTGATTATTATCATTATATTATTTTACTAGTAGAATAACATTGCAAAAATAATTATTATAAAGTAATAAACTACCAGTAAAACGAAAATTAATTAGAATAATGGTATAAATAATTATTATATATCGTATTATGTTATTATTATTGTTATTACTCTTATTATTGATTCTTGTTTTTAGTATAGTTACAAATATATATATTTTAACTGTAATAATTGCAATAATAATGATAATAATTGCAATAATGATGATAATGATGATGATAATGATGATTATGATGATAATTATGATGGTAACGATAGTAACGATGATATCATGTAATATATGATGATAATAACAGGAATTGTTTCCATATATATAAAAAAAAAGGTAAAAGAAAAAAAATTCCCAAAAGTCGAAAAAAAACGGCAAAAATCTGCGAAATATAGGCCTTTTGAGCGAATACTTCAAAATGACGTTTTTTTCTCACAGATCCTTCATGCATAATTTTTGGCAATGATTAGGGTAATAATGATAATAATTACGAGAATGGTATTCATCATGATAATAATGATAATAATTACGAGAATGGTATTCATCATGATAATAATGATAATAAAAGTGAGAATAAAGAGAAGTTTAATAACATTGCATGATTATTAAGAATATTAATATTAGCATTATTATTATCTTATTATTATATTATTATTATTATCAATTGTTATTATTATTATATTATTATTATTATTATATTATTATTAATATGTCTATACTATTAGTATTATTATTATTATTATATCATTATTAGTATTATTATATTATATTACTTATTATTATTATTATTATGCCAAAAAATATATTATAGCTGTAATAATAATAAATAATAATTAATAATAATAATAATAAGGATAATAATACTATTGATGGTCGTTATACATTATATTAATCTTATTATTGTTATATTATCATTATTATTATCTTACTAGTAGTATAAACCCTACAAAAATAATGATTTAAACAGTAATAACACAGTAATAACGAAATTAATTAGAATAATGGTTATAAACAATTATTCTAATATCGTTATTATTGTTATTATATTGTTATTACTATATTATTGTTGTGGTATTAGTATAGTTACAAATAATATATATTATAACTGCAATAATTGCAATTAATAATGATAATAATTGCATTATGATAATTACTTGCAATAATGATGTAATCGAGATGATAATGATGATTATGATGATAATGATGATGGTAACGATAGTAATGATAAATAATATCATGATAATAATGATGATGATAACCGGAAGTATTTCCATCATATATAAAAAAAAAAAGGTTAAAGAAAAAAAAATTCCCAAAAGTCCCCCCTCACAAAAGCGGCAAAATATAGAGAAAATATAGCCTTTTGAGAGTATACTCCAAAATAACGTTTTTTGATTTCTTGATGATTTCGCAATGATTAGGGTAAAATGATAATATTTACCAGAATGGTATTCATAATGATAATAATGATGATAAAAGTGAGGATAAAGAGAAGTTGATAAACATTGATCGATTATAATATATCAATATGATCATTATTATTTATTATTATTATTATTATATTATTATTATTATTATTATTATTATTATTAGTATTACTTATTATTTTATTATAAGTATTATTATAATTATATTATTATTATAATTATTATTACTATTATATTATCATATATTATTATGATGCCAAAAAATATATTATAACTGTACTAATAACAGTAATATAATAATAATAAGGTGATAATACTATTGATAGTCGTCATATAATATGATGATTAATATTTTATTATGTCATTATTACATTATTATATTCTTGCTAAGTAGTATAATTGCAAAGAATTATTATAACAGTAATAAATACAGTAAAACGAAAATTAATTAGAATAATGCTATAAATAATTAGTATAAGATCGCTGTATTATTGTTATTATTATTGTATTACTATTATTATTGTTGTTGTTATTAGTTATAGGTATAAAAATATAATATTATAACTGCAATAATTGCAATAATAATGATAATAATTGACAATAAGATTATAATAATTGCAACAATGATGATAATGATGATAATAATGATGATTATGATGATAATGATGGATGGTAACGAAAGCATTGATGCGAATCATGGATAATAATGCATGATAATCCAGTTACGTGTCCATAAGAATAAAAAAAGGTAAAAATACAAAAGTGAAAAAACCAGCAAATCTAATTAAATATAGCCTTTTGAGAGTATACCCCAAAATGACGTTTTTTCGATTTCTTTGATGATTATTAATATCATTAATATTATCATTATTATTATCATTATTGTTATTTTTATTATTCTTATTATTATTTTATATTATTGTTATATTTATTATTAGTAGTCATTATTATTGTATTATATTATTAATTATTATCTATTATTATTATTATTATTATTCTTATATCTATTATTGCAAAAAATATATTATAACGTAATAATAGCATTAATAATAATAAGAATAAAGGGTATAATAATTACTATTGATAGTCGTTATAATATTATTATTAATATCATTATGTTATTATTACTCATTATTCTTACTCTTACTAGTAATATGATTGCAAAAATAATTACTTATATACAGGATAAACTCAGTTAATAACGAAATAAATATAGAATATGGTATAAATAATTTTTTATAATTATCGTTATATGTTATTATTATTGTTATTACTCATTATTATGTTGCTGTTTAGTTTTAGTTACAAACATAATATATAACTGCAATAATTGCAAGAATAATGATAATAATTGCCAATTAAATGATGATAATAATTGCAATAAATGATTATAATGATGATGATGATGATTATGATGATAATGATGATGGTAACGTAGTAAAGATGATAATATGATAAAATAATGAAGATAATAACAGGAGTTGTTGGTCATAATAATACAAAAAGAGGTTAAAAAAAAAAAGTCCAAAAATGTCGAAAAAGCGGCCAAAATCTAGCGATAATTAGACCTTTTGAGAGTATACTCCAAAATGACGTTTTTTCTATTTCTGATGAATTTTGGGCAATGATTAGGGAAATAATGAGAATAATTCCAGAAGGTATTTATCATGATAAAAATGATGATAAAAAGGGAGAATAAAGAGAAGTTGATAACATTGTGATTATTAATATATTTAATATTATCATTATTATGATTACTATTATTATTATGTATTATTATTATTATATATTATATTATTATATTATTTATTATTATATTATTATTATTATTATTATTTATTATTGGCAAAAAATGTATTATACCTAATAAAATAACAGTAATAATAATCATAATAAGGTATAACAATAATACTATGAAGTCGTTATAATATTATTATTAATATTATTATTGGATTATTCATTATCATTATTATTATTACTCTACTAGTAGTATAATTGCAAAAATAATTAATTACAGTAATAACTTATAAGTATAACGAACAATTAATAGAATATAATGAGTATATCTAATAACATAATCTCGTTATATTGTTGCTATATATTATTGTTATTACTATATTTGGTTGTTGTTATTAGTATAGTTACAACAATGATATGACATTAACTGCCACCAAATAATGCAATTAATATGATAATAATGCACAGTAATGATTCATAATATTGCAATAATTAGATAATGAGATGATAATGATGATTATGAATGATAATGATGATGGTAACGATAGTAATGATGATAATCATAGATAATAATGATGATAATAACAAGGACATTGTTTTGTCTATATATATATAAAAAAAATTCATAATAGCTCGAAAAAGGAGGCAAAATCTAGACGAAAATATAGCGCTTTGAGAGTATACTCCAAAATGACGTTTTTCGATTTCTTTGACGCTTTGTCTAATGCTTAGGGTAATAATGATAATAATACCGAATGGTATTCATAATGACAATAATGATGATAAAGTGAGAATAAAAGAGAAGTTGATTAACATTCGAGCGATTATGAATATTATTGTAATATTATCATTATCATTATTATTATTATTATTATTATTATTATTAGTATCATGATTATTATTATTATTACTATAATAATAATAATTAATAATGATATATAATACAATAATAATAATTATTATGATTATTATGTATTATGATTATTATATTAGTATTATGTATTATTGTATCATCTATTAGGTTATTCTTAGTATGATTACTTCTTTATATAGTATTAATATCCAAAAACAATATATTTATAACTGTAATAAGTTAACATTAAAAATATATAATAAGTCATAAGGAATAATGTTCAATAGTCGGTTTAATATCGTTTATATAAATATATTAATTGTTATATGATCCATAGTATCACTTATTACTCGTATTATAAATTGCAAAATAATTATTATTATACAGTTAATAATCTGTAATTACGAATAATTAAAATATGATATAAATAAATTATTATAATATCGTCTTATTATTGGTATTTATTATTGTTATTCTATTATTATTGTCTGTATGTTAATTAGTATCGTATGCAAAAGTATAATTATAACTGCAATAATTGCAATAATAAGATATAATGCAATAATATGATGATAATAATTGCAATAATGAGTGATAATGATGATGATAATGATGATAATGATGTAATGATGATAATGATGTTTATTAAGGATAATATTGATGATAATCATGAGGGGAATAATGATGATAATACAACAGGAATTGTACTCCATTTATAATAAGAAAGGTAGTTAAAAGAAAATAATCCCAAAAGTCGAAAAAAGCGGGCAAAAATAGCGAATATATAGCCTTTTGAGAGTATAATCCAAAATGACGTTTTTTCGAATTTCTCTGATGAATTTTTGGCCCAATTATTAGGGTAATAATGATAATAATTACCAAAATAGTATTAACATGACAATAAGGAGGATAAAAGTGAGAATAATGAGGAAT
>NW_023662550.1:20000-24200 GCF_015228065.2 Penaeus monodon | reverse complement strand
ATATATTATATATATATATATAGTATATATATATATATATATATTATATATATATATAAATATATATGTATATATATATATATATATATATATTATATGTGTTTTGTTTTGTGTGTGTGTGTGTGTGTGTGTGTGTGTGTGTGTGTGTGGGGTGTGTGTGTGTCTTATGTGTGTGTGTGCAAATACTATATTTATTGAAAATAAAGACTACAGTTTCGAAATCCACCTATATTCCATCCTCATTTTCTGAAGAGGAAAGGAGTGGAGGGAGTATAAAGAGAGAGAGGAGAGGCAACGCGGTAACACGGGGCAGTGAGGACAGACGAAGGAAGCAGAGGAGGTCAATCGGGTCGGAGATCGGGTGGACTGTGCACCGGGTGGCCGGCATACGGGAGAAGGCGGAGGATATTGGAAGCAAGGAGACTATCAGCAGGAGAAAAGCCGCTGTTCAAGTTGAAATTAGGCAGCAGCTTTATAAGGAGATTCCACCAGTCATGCGGGAGTGACATCAGCAGAAGGAAAGACAATCCCGTCGCTGCATCCATCGATGGCCAGTGCCCCAAAGGTGGCAAAAGAGGGCATTGGTTGTTCTGTCCCTTTGGATACAGCGTTCTTATGTTGAGAGAGACGCTTGATAAGACTGGCGCCTGTTTCGCCAAAGTGCTGCTTGTCACAGGAGGCACAAGGAACAGCATTAGGTGTCAACCTTCGAGGTAGAAAGGAAGGCGGGAGGAGTTTCACCTGGTGAAAGATCAGCCTGCAGTTGAGAGGGTGAAGAGGCGAGAAGAGAGTAGTCTCCTCAGGTAGGCAATCGATTTGGTAATTCATTATCATTATTACCTAATAATTGCCAAATCATCAGAAAAATTGAAAAAACGTCATTTGGAGTATACTCTCATAAGGCTATATTTCGCTAGATTTTGCCGCTTTTCGATTTGGGAATTATTTTCTTTTCCTTTTTTAATTATAAATGGAGACAATTCCTGTTATTATCAACATTATTATCATGATTTCATCAATTATATCAATATTCATCATTATCATCCTTATAATAACTTTATCATCATTATTGCAATTATTATCATCTTATTGCATTGATTATCATTATTATTGCAATTATTGAGTTATAATATATAATTTGCAACTATACTAAAGAACAACAATAATAATAGAAATAACATAATAATAACAATAATAACGATATTATAATAATTATTTATATCATTATTTAATTAATATCTAATTACAGTAATTATTACTGTTATAATAATTATTTTTGCAAATACTCTAGTAAAAATGATAATAAGGATAATATAACAATAATGATATTAATAACGATATTGTAACGATATTTAACATATTATTATCATTATTATTATTATTACTGTTATTATTACAGTTATAATATATGTTTGGCAATGATACAATAAAATAAGTAATAACTATAATAATATTATAATAATATTAATAATAATAATACATAATAAATTATAATAATTATTTTTATCATAATAGTAATAATAATAATAAATAATAATAATAATAATAATAATAATAATAAATATATAATATAATGTTTAATATTAATAATATTCATAATCATCAAATGTTATCAAACTTCTTTTATTCTCATTTTATCATCATTATTATCATGATGAATACCATTCTGGTAATTATTATCATTATACCCTAATCATTGCAAAACTTTCAAAGAAATCGAAAAAACGTCATTTTGGAGTATTACTCTCAAAAGCTATATTTCGCTAGATTTTGCCGCTTTTTCGACTTTGGGAATTTTTTTCTTTTACTTTTTTTTATTATATATGGACACAATTCACTGTTATCATCATCATTATTTTCATGATTATAATCATTACTATCGTTACCATAAATATTATCATCATTAATCATCATTATCATCATCATTATCATCATTATTGCAATTATTATCATTATTGCAATTATATCATTATTATTGCAGTTATTGCATTATAAAAATATATTTTTGTACTATACTAAATAAAAAACAACCAATAATATTAATAACAAAATTAATAATAATAATACGAAAATTATAATATTATTTATTCCATTATTCTAACTAATATCGTTAGTACTGTAGTTATTACATGTTAATCTTTATTTTGCAATTATACTTTACTAGTTAGAATAAGAATAGGAATAATAACAATAATAATATTAATAATAATATTAAAACGACTCTCAATAGTATTATTATACTTATTATATATTATTATTATTTTTATATTACAGCTATAATATATTTTTTGCAATAATTATAATCATATAAATAATTAATAATAATAATAATAATAATAATATAAAATATAATAATAATAATAATAAGAGTTTTAATAATGATAATAATAATAATAATAATAAATAATAATAATAATAATAATAATAAAAAATAATAATAATAATATATAATAATATGATAATATTAATAAAAATATTAATAATCATCAATGTTATTAACTTCTCTTTATTCTCACTTTTTATATTATTAATCATGATGAATACATTCTGGTAATTATTATCATTATTACCCTAATAAGTGCCAGAATCATCAAATAAATGAAAAAACGTCATTTTAGAGTTTATTTCGCTAGATTTTGCCGTTTTTTCGACTTTTGGAAATTTTTTCTTTTACCTTTTTTTTTTTTATTATATATGACACAATTCTGGTATTATCATCATTATTATCATGATTAATCATTACTATCGTTACCATCATCATTATCATCATAATCATCATTTCATCATCATTATCATCATTATTGCAATTATATCA
Source organism: Penaeus monodon (assembly GCF_015228065.2). Taxonomy (NCBI): domain Eukaryota; kingdom Metazoa; phylum Arthropoda; class Malacostraca; order Decapoda; family Penaeidae; genus Penaeus; species Penaeus monodon. The sequence goes on along the minus strand of NW_023662550.1, from coordinate 21,385 downwards.
TCATTTATTGCAATATTATCATTATTATTGCAATTATTGCATTAAAATATATATTTGTAAATATACTAATAACAAGATCAATAATATGTAATACAATAATAAACACTAATAACGATATTATAATAATTATTTATAACCATTATTCTAATTATTTCGTTATACTGTAGTTTTACTGTTATAATATTATTTTTGCAATTATTTCTACTAGTAAGAATAATAAAAATGATAATAATAACAATAATAATATTAAAATAATATTATAACGACTATCAATAGTATTATTATACATATTATTATTATTATTATTATTACTGCTATTATTACAGTTATAATATATTTTTTGGCAATAATATTAATAATAATAATAATAATTAATAATAATAACGATAATAATAATAATAATAATAATAATAATATAATAATAATAATATATTAATAATAATATAATAATAGTAATAATAATAATAGTAATAATAATAAAAATGAAGTTTAATAATAATAATAATAATAATAATAATAATAATAATAATAATATATAAATAATAATCAAATGTTATCAAACTTCTCTTATTCTCACTTTTATCATCATATTATCATGATGAATACCATTCTGGTAATATTATCATTATTTAACCCTAATCATTACCAAAATCATCAAAAATCGAAAAAAAACGTCATTTGGAGAAATACTCTCAAAAGGCTATATTTTGCTAGAATTTTGCCGCTTTTTCGACTTTTGGGAATTTTTTCTTTTACCTTCTTTTTATATATAATGGACAAAATTTCCTGTTATTATCATAATATTATCATGATTATCATATTTACTATTATTACCATCATCAAAATCATCATAATCATCATTATCATCATCTATCATGATTATTGCAATTATTATCATCATTATTGCAATTATTATCATTATTATTGCAATTATTGCAGTATAATATTATTTTGTAACCTATACTAATAACAACAACAAAAATAATAGAAATAACAATAATAATAACAATATTATAACGACTATCAATAGTATTATTATACTTTTTATTATTATTATTTCTGTTATTATTACAGTTATAATATATTTTTTGGCAATAATAATAATAATAATAACAATGATAATAATAATAATAATAATAATAATAATAATAATAATAGAAGTATTAATAATAATAATGATAATAATAATGATAATAATAATAATAATAATAATGATAATATTAATAATATTAATAATCATCAAATTGTTATCAAACTTCTCTTATTTTTCCTTTTAATCATCATTATTATCATGATGAATACCATCTGGTAATTATTATCATTATTACCCTAATAATTACCAAAATCATCAAAGAAATCGAAAAAACGTCATTTTGGAGTATACT
>NW_023662550.1:0-15000 GCF_015228065.2 Penaeus monodon | reverse complement strand
ACAGTTATATATATGTTTTGGCAATAATACTAATAAAAAAGTAATAATAATAATAATAATAATAATAATAATATAATAATAATAATAATAATAATAAAATAATAAAATAATATAATAATAATAATAATAATAATAATAGTAATAATAAAAATAATAATGATAATATTGATAATATTAATAATCATCAAATGTTTATCAAAATTCTCTTTATTCTCACTTTTATCCTAATTATTGTCATGATTAATACGATTTTTGGTAATTATTATCATTATTACCGTAATAATTGAAAAAATCACCAGAGAAATCGAAAAAACGTCATTTTGGAGTATACTCTCAAAAGGCTATAGTTCGCCTGATTTTGCCGCTTTTTCGACTTTTGGGAATTATTTTCTTTTTACCTTTTTTTATTATAAATGGAGACAATTCCTGTTATTATCATCCATATTATAATGATTATCATCAATATTATCATTATCATCATCATTATCATCATTATCATCATTATCATCATCATTATCATCATTATTGCAATTATTATCATCATTATTGCAATTATTATCATTATTATTGCAATTATTGCAGTTATAATATATAATTTTGCAACTATACTACTAGTAAAAATGATAATAATGATAATAATAACAATAATAGTATTAATAAAGATATTATAACGACAATTAACATTATTATTATACTTATTATTATTATCATTATTGTTATTATTACAGTTATAATATATGTTTTGGTAATAATACCTAATAAAAAAAGTAATAATAATAATAATAATAATGATAATAATAATAATAATAATAATAATAATAATAATAACAATAATAATAATTATTATTATTATTATTTTAAATAGTAATAATAATAAAAATAATAATGATAATAATAATAATAAATAATATAATAAAAATGATAAATAATAATAATAATAAAAGACAATAATAATATATTAAAAATAATAGTATAAAAATAATAAAATGAAATTTTATAATATTAATAAACTCAAAAGTTTTCAAAATTTTTCTTTTTTCTCTTTTTATCCTCTTATTGTCATGATTAATACATTTGGGAAAATTATCTTATTCCCAAAAAATTTCCAAAACATCAATAAATCGAAAAAAAAGTCATTTTGGAGTTCTCTCAAAGGGTATTTTCGCTAGATTTTGCCGTTTTTTTGCTTTTTGGGGTTATTTTTTTTACCTTTTTTTATTATAAATGGGACAATTCCTGTTTTTATCATCATTATTATCATGATTATCATCATTTTATCCCAACACCATCTTATCTCATTATCATCATCATTATCTTCATTATTGCAAATTTTTATCATCATTATAACAATTTATTATTTTTGCTTATTGCAGTTTTAATATATAAAATTTTGCAATTACAAAACAACAAAAATAATAATAGAAAAAACAAAAATAATAACAATATAAAGAGTTATAATAAATTTTTATATCATTATTTTAATTAAAACTAAATTTAAATAAATTTTACTGTTAATAATTACTTTTGCAATTATACTACTAGTAAAAAAGATAATAAATAATAATAAAAAAAAATATTAATAACGATTTATAAAAGCTATTAACATTTTTATTATACTTTTACTTATTATTATTATTTTTATTATTACAGTTATATATATGTTTTGGGAAAAACTATTAAAAAAAGTAATAATAATAGAATAATAATAATAATAAAAATAACAGAATAATAATAAAAATAATAATAAAAAAAATAAAAATATAATAATAAAAATAATAATAATAAATTAATAAAAATGATAATAATAAAAATAAAATAAAAATAATAGTAATAATAATAATAATAATAATGTTGATAATTAATAATATAAAATTTATCAAAATTCTCTTTTTTTCTCCTTTTATCCTCATTATTGTCATGATTAACATTTTGGAATTTTTATCATTATTTCCTTAAAAATTCAAAAAAATCAGAGAATCGAAAAAAAGTCTTTTGGAGTATCTCTCAAAAACTATTTTTCCTAGATTTGCCCCTTTTTTTGCTTTCGGGGAAATTTTTTTCTTTTACCTTTTTTTTTAAAATGGAACAATTCCTGTTTTATCTCATTATTTTCAATTATCATCAATTTTTATCTTTCTCACATTATCATCATTATCATCATTATTGCAATTATTTCATCATTATTGCAATTATTACATTTTTATTGAAATTATTGCAGTTAAATAAAAATTTTTCAACTATAATAATAACAACAACAAAAATAATAGAAAATAACAAAAATAAAAACAAAAAATAAGAATTTTAATAAATTTTTTACATTATTTTAAATTTAAAACGTAATTACGTAAATTTTTCTTTTAATAATTATTTTGAAAATTTAAATACAGTAAAAAAAATAATAAGATAAAATAACATATATATTAATAACGTATTTTACGACTTTAACATTATTTTTATACTTATTATTATTATTATTATTATTATTGTTATTATTACAGTTATAAAAAATGTTTTGGCAATAATACTAATAAAAAATAATAATAATAATAATAATAATGATAATAATAATAATAATAATAATAATAATAATAATAATAATAATAAAATAATTAATAATAGTAATAATAGTAATAATAATGATAATATTGATAATATTAATAATCATCAAATGTTATCAAAATTCTCTTTATTCTCCCTTTTATTGCAGTTATAATATCTAATTTTGCAACTATACTAATAACAACAACAATAATAATAGAAATAACAATAATAATAACAATAATAACGATATTATAATAATTATTTATATCATTATTTTAATTAATATCGTAATTACAGTAATTATTACTGTTATAATAATTATTTTTGCAATTATACTACTAGTAAAAATGATAATAATGATAACAATAACAATAATAATATTAATAACGATATTATAACGACTAATAACATTATTATCATACTTATTATTATTATTATTATTGTTATGTTATTACAGGTATAATAGCATGTTTTGGCATAATACTAGATAAAATAGTAATAATATAATAATAATAATATAATAATAATGATAAGAATAATTAATTATAATAATAATGACAATAAAATGATAATAATAACAGTAATAATAATAACAAAATAATAATAAATAATAATAATTAAATAATAATCAATAGTAATAATAATAATAAAGATAATATGATAATATTAATAATCATCAAATGTTATCAAAATTCTCTTTATTCTCACCTTTCACCTCACTATGTCATGATTAATACGATTGGGTAATTATTATCATTAATTACCTAATAATGCCAAAATCATCAGAGAAATCGGAATTATTTCTTTTACTTTTTTTTTATTGATAAATGGAGAGAATTCCGGTTATTATCATCATTATTATCATGATTATCATAAATACATTATCATCATCATATCATCATTATCATCATTATCATTCATCATTATCATATTATTGCAATTATCTCATCATATTGCAATTATTATCATTATTATTGCAATTATTGCCGTATATATAAATTTGCAACTATACTCATTAACAACAAACATAATAATAGAAAAACAATAATAATAACAATAATAAAACGATATATAATTAATTATTTAATCATTATTGAATTAAATCGAATCAGTAATTATTACTGTTATAATAATTATTTTTTGCAATTATACTACTAGTAAAAATGATAATAATGATAACAATAAATATAATAATATTAATAACGAATATTATAACGACTAATACATTATTTCATACTTATGGTTATTATATTTTGTTATTTATACAGTCTATAATATATGTTATTGGCAATAAAACTAATAAAAAAGGAATAAAAATAATAATAATAATTAATAATAGTAATAATAATGATAATAATAATAATAATAATAATAATAATAATAATAATAAAAATAATAATAATAATAATAATAACAATATAATAAGTAATAAATAATAATTATAATGATAATATTGATAATATAATAAACATCAAATGTTATCAAAAATCTCTTTATTCTCACTTTTATAATCATTATTGTCATGATAATACGATTTTGGTAATTATTATCATTATTACCTAATAATTTGCCAAAATCATCAGAGAAATCGAATTATTTTCTTTTACCTTTTTTTATTATAAATGGAGACAACACCGTTATTATCCTAAGTATTATCATGATATCATCAATATTATATTATCATCTCATTATCATCATTATCAGCATCATTATCATCATTATTGCAAGTATTATCATCATTATTGCCAAATATTATCATTATTATTGCAATTATTGCAGTTATAATATATAATTTTGCAAACTATACTAATAAACAACAAACAATAATAACAGAAATAACAAAAATATAAAAAATAATAACGATATTATGATAATTATTTATATCCATTATTTTAATTAATCTATCGTAATTACAGTAATTATTACTGTTATAATAATTATTTTTGCAATTATTTTCACTAGTAAAAATGATAATAATGATAATACATAAACAATAATAATATTAATAACGCTATTATAAGGCTTCAACATTATTATTATACTTATTATTATTATTATTATATTATTATGTTATATTACAGTTATAATACATGTTTGGGCCAATAACACTAATAAAAAAAGCAATTAATAAATAATAATAATAATAAATAATATAGTAATAATAATAATAATAATAGTAATAATAATAATAATAATAATAATAATAATAATAATAATAATAATAATAATAATAATATTGATAATATTTAATAATCATCAATGTGATCAAAACTCTCTTATTCTCACTTTTTATCCCATTATTGTCATGATTAATACGATTGTGGTAATTATATCATTATTACCCTAATAATTGCCAAAATCATCAGAGAAAGCGCAAAAAACGTCATTTTGGAGTATACTCTCAAAAAGGCTATATTTCGCTAGATTTTTGCGTTTTTCGACTTTTGGAAATTATTTTCTTTTTACCTTTTTTATTATAAATGGAGAGAATTCCTGTTATTATATCATATTTCATGATTATCATTTCAATATTGATATTATCATCATCATATCATCATTATCATATTATAATCATCATTATATCAATTTATGCCAATTATTATCACAGTATTGCAATTATATTATTCATAATTATTGCAATATTTGCAGTTATATTATATAATTTTGCACCTATACTAATGAAACAACAACAATACATAATAGAAATAACAATAATAATAAACAATAATAACGATATTATAATAATATTTATATCATTATTTAATTAATCGTAATTACATTACTATTACTGTATAATAATTATTTTTGCAATTAACTTACTAGTAAAAATGAGAATAATGATAACAATAACAATAATACTATAATAACGCTATTATAAAGACTATACATTATTATAACTTATTACTTTATTATTATTTTATTATTACAGTTATATATAGTTTGGCCAAAATACTAATAAAAAAGTAATAATAATAATAACAAATAATAATAATAATAAGAATGATAATAATAATAATTAATTAATAATAATACTATAATAATAATAATATATAATAATAATAACAATAATAATAATAATTAATACCAATAATAATAGTAATAATAATGGCAATAATGAAATATTGATAATATCAATAATCATCAAAGTATCTAAAAATTCTCTGTATTCCATTTTATCCCATTATTGTCAGATTAATACGATTGGTATTATTATCATTATTACCATAATAATTGCAAAATCATCAGAGAAATCAAAAAAACGTTCATTTTCGGAGTATACTCTCAAGAGGCCTATATTTCGCTAGGATTTTGCCGCTTGACTTTTGGGAATTATTTCTTTTAATTTTTTAATTATAAATGGAGACAATTCCTGTTATTATCATCATTTTATCATGAGTCTCATCATTATTATCATTATCATCATTATTATCATTATCATTCATGCATTAGCATCATTATTGCAAATATCAGCATTATGCAATTATTCATCATCATTGATTACAATTATTATCATTATTATTGCAATTTATTGCAAGTGATTAATATAGAATTTTGCAACTTATAATAAAAAAACAAAAATACTAGAAATAATAATAATAATAACAATAATAACGATATTATAAGAAGTATTTATATCATATTTTAATGGATATCGTAATTACCCAGTAATTATTACTGTTATAATAATTATTTTGGCAAGGATACTACCAGTAAAAGATCATAAATGATAATTAATAACAATAATAATATTAATAAACGATATTATAACGACTAGTAAAAATTATTATTATACTTATTATTATTATATTAGTATGTTATCATTACAGTTATAATATATGTTTTGGTAATAATACAATAAAAAAGTAATAATAATAATAATAATAATAATAATAATAATAATAATGATAAGAAGATAATAAGAATAAGAATAATAATAACAATAATAATAAGTAATAATAATAATAATAATAATAAAATAATAATAAATTATTATTATATTGAAATGTTGCAGTATAATATATAATTTTGCAAACTATACTAATAAAAACAACAATAATAATAGAAATAAACAATTAATAATAACAATAATAAGATATTATAATAATTATTTATATCATTATTTTAATTAATAATGTAATACAGTAAGTTATTACTGTTATAATAAATTATTTTTGCAATATACTACTAGTAAAAATGATAATCTGATAATAATACAATAATAATATTAATAACGATATTTATACGACTATTAACATATCTTATAATTATATTATTTATTATTATTGTTATTATTACGTTATAAATATGTTTTGGCAATAATACTAATTAAAAAAGTAATAATAACAAATAATAATAATAATAATAATAATAATAATAAATATGAGAATACAGAAGTAATAATAATAATAATAATAATAATAATAATAATATAATAATAATAAGAATAAATAATTAATAGTACTAGTAATAATACATAATAATGAATATTTGATAATATTAATAATCATCAAATGTATTCAAAATTCTCTTGTATTCTCCACTTATCCCCCATTATTGTCATGATTTAGACGATTTGGTAAATTATCATTATTACCTAATATTGCCAAATAATCATCAGAGAAATCGAAACAACGTCATTTTTGGAGTATACTTCTTCAAAAGGATTATATTTCGCCTAGATTTTCCGATTTTTCGACTTTTGGAATTATTTCTTTACCTTTTTTATTATAAATGGAGACAATTCCTGTTATTACTCTCATTATTATCTGATTATCATCATTATTAACATTATCATCATCATTATCATAAATTATCATCATTCATTATCATCATTATTGCATTATTATCTTCATTATTGCAATTAATTATCATATATTGCAATATTGCAGTTGTAATATATAATTTGCAACTATAATATAACAACAAACAATAATAATAGGAAATAACAATAATAATAAACAATACTAACGCTATAGAATAATATTTAGACATGTATTTGAATTAATATCGTAATTACAGTAATGATTACGTTATAATAATTATTTTGAAATTATATACTAGTAAATATGAAATAATGATAATAATAACAAAATAATGTAATACGATAAAACATAACGACATTAACATTAGATTATACTTATTATATTATTATTATTTTAGTTTTACAGTTATATATATGTTTAGTATAATAAATACTAATAAAAAAGTAATAATAGAAATAATCACAATAACAATGGTAATAATAATAATAATAATAATAAATAATAATAATAATAATAATAATGAGAATAAGAATAATAGTAAGAATAATAGTAATAATAATAGTCATAATAAATGATAATATTGATAATATAATAATTATCAAATGTTATCAAAATTCTCGTTATTTCTACTTTTACCCTCATTATGTAGATTAATCGATTTGAGTAATTATTATCCTTATACCTAATTAATTCCCAAACATCATCGAGAAATCGAAAAAAGGTCATTTGGGAGTATACTCTCAAAAGGCTATATTTCGCTAGATTTGCCGCTTTTTCAACTTTGGGAATATTTTCTTTTACCTTTTTTATTTAATGGAGAAAATTCCTGTTATTATCATCATTATTATCAGATTATCATCAAATATTATCATTATCATTATCATTATCATCATCATCATCATCATTATCATCATTATTGCAATCTTTATCATCATTTATTGCAAGTATTATGATTATTATTGCAAGTATTGCAGTTATAATATATATTTTTGCAACTATATAATAACAACAACAATAATAAAGAAATAACAATAATATAACAATAACAACGATATTATAATAATTATTTAATCATTATTATAAAAATTAATATCTAATTACAGTAATTATTACTGTTATAATATTATTTTAGTAATTATACTAATAATAAAAAATGTAATAATGATAATAATAAAAACAATAAAATATTAATAACGATATTATAACGACTAGAAACATTATTATTATATTTATTATTATTATATTATTGTTATTATTACAGTTATAATATATGTTTGGCAATAAGAACTAATAAAAAAGTAATAATAATAATAATAATAATAATAATAATATAATGATTAATAATAATAATAATAATTAATAATAATAAATAATAATAATATAATAATAATAACAAATAAACAATAAATAATAATTATTATTATATTAGAATAGTAATAATAATAATAATACTAATAATAATAATAATATAATAATAATAATAATAATAATATAATAGTAATAATAATAATAATAATGATATATGATAATATAATAACATCAATGTTATCAAAATTTCTTTATTCTCACTTTTATCCTCTTATTGTCATGATTATACGATTTCGGTAATATTATCATGATACCCTAATAATAGCCAAAATCATCAGAGAAATCGAAAAATGTCATTTGGAGTATACTCTAAAAGGCTAGATTTCGCTAGATTTTGCCGCTTTTTTCGACTTTGAGAAATATTTTCTTTTACCTTTTTTAGTATAAATGGAGACAAGTTCGTTATTATCACATTATTATCATGATTATAATCAATATTTCATTATCATCATTCATTAGCATCATTATCATCATCATTACAGCATTATTGCAATTATTATCCATTCAGTATTGCAATTAGTATCATTATATGCAATTATTGCAGTTATGACATATAATTTTCCAACTATACTAATAACAACACAATAATAATAGAAAATAACAATAATAATAACAATTACTAACGATATTATTTTTAATAATTATTTATCTCATTATTTAATAAATCGTAATTTACAGTAATATTACTGTTATTAATAATTATTTTGGCAAGTATACTCTAGTTAAAAACATGATTAATAATGATAATATAACAATATATAATATTACATAACGATAGTATAACTCCTATTAACCTTATATTATACTTATTTATTATAATATGTTATTATTACAGTTATAATATAATGTTTGCAATAATACTAACAAAAAAAGTAAAAATAATAATAATAATAATAATAATGATAATAATAATAATGATAATAATAATAATAATAATAATAATAATAATAATAATAATAATAATAATAATAAAATAACAATAGTAATAATAATAATAATTATTAATGGATAATATAAAATCATCAAATGTTATCAATAATTCTCCTTATTCTCACTTATCCTAAGTATTGTCCATGATAATACGATTTGGTAATTATTATCATATTCCTAAGAATTGCAAAATCATCAGAGAAATCGAAAACGTCATTGGAGTTACTCTGAAAAGGGGCTAGATTTCGCTTGATTTTGCCGCTTTTCGAATTGGGAATTATTTTCTTTTCTACCGTTTTTCTATAAATGGAGACAATTCTGTTATTATCATCTATTATTATCATGATATCATCAATATTGTCATATCATCACATTATCATCATATCATCACAGTATCATCATATTGCAATACACGAGTATATGCATACTATTGATACCCAGATATATCGTCAAAGTCAACGTACTTATGATAACTATATGCAGTCCGTTATCCAACGTATACATAATTTGCAACATACAAATAACAACAACAATATCAATAGAAATAAAAATAATAACGTCTTATAATAATTCTTTATATCATTACTTAATTAATATAGAAAATTACAAGTAATTTTATTACTGTTATAATAATTATTTTTGCAATTATATACTAGTAAAAAATGATATGAGGGAAATAATAAAAAATAAATAATATTAATAACGATATTATAAACGACTATTAAAACATTATATATAACTTATTATTATTATTATTTTTATTATTACAGTTCAATATATGTGTGGTTAATAATACTCAATAAAAAAAGTAAAAAAATGATATAATTAATATTAAGAATGATGTAATAATAAATAATAATAAAATACAAATAATATAATAATATAATAATAATAATAATTCAAAATAATAATAATAATAATAATAAAACAAATAATAATAATATGACTTATTATTATAGTACAATAAAATAATCCAATAAAATAATGTAATAAACTAATAAAAATGATAATATTAATAAATTAATAATCATCCAAATGTATCAACACATCTCGTTATCTACTTTAGCCATTATTGTCAAGATTATTACGATTTTGCAGTGATATTCATTATTACCTTAATAATTGCCAAAATCATCAGAGAACACGAAAAAACGTCATTTGGGAGTTATGATCTCCCAAGAATATATATTGGATAGATTTTGCCGCTTTTTCGACTTTTGGGAATTATTTTCTTTTACCTTTTTTTATATATTAAATGGAGACCAATTCCTTTTATTATCATCATATTATCATGATATCATCAAATTTTTAAAAATCATTATAATCATCATATTCATCATTATCCTCATCATATTCATCATTATTGCATTTATAATCATTATATTGCAATTATTGCAGTTATAATATATTAATTTGCAACTATACTAATAACAACAACAATGATAATAGAAATAAACCAATAATATACACAATAATCAACCAATAGTATAATAAAATATTTATAATATTTAATTAATATCGTAATTACAGTATTATACTGCTATAATAATTATGTTTGCAAGTATTACTACTAGTAAAAATGATAATAATGATAATAATAACAATTAATAATATTTAATAAACGAATATTATAACGACTATTAACAATTATTATATACTTATTATTATTATTATTATGTTATTATTACAGTTATAATATATGTTGGCAATAATACTAATAAAAAAAGTAATGATAATAATAATAATAAAAAAATATAATAATGATAATAATAATAATAATAATAATAATAATAATAATAATAATGATAACAATAATAATAATTATTATTATTATTATTATTATAATAGTAATGATAATAATAATAAAAAATAATAATATAATAATAATAATAATAATAATTGTAAGAATAATAATTAATAATGATAATATTTATTATATGATAATCACAAAATGTTATCAAAATTCTCTTTATTCTCCACTTTTATCCTCATTATTGTCATGATTAAGGGATTTTGGTAATTATTATCATTATACTCCTTATAATTGCCAAACCATCAGAGAAATCGAGAAAACGTATTTTGGAGTATTCTCTCAAAGGTCTATATTTCGTAGATTTTGCCGCTTTTTCGACTTTTGGAATTATTTTTTTTTTACCTTTTTTATTATAAATGGAGACAATTCCTGTTATTGCATCATTAGTATCAGGATTATCAACAATATTATAATTATCATCATTATATATCATATCATCATTATTGCAATTTATTATTCATTGCAATTATGCAGTTAAATATATAATTTGCAAACTATACTCACAACGAACAACAATAATAATAGAAATAACAATAATAATAACAATAATAACGATATATTATAATTATTTTTTTTTTTTTGTTTTTTTTCATTCATTAGTTTAATTAATATCTAATTACAGAGTTATTAATGTTATAATAATTATTTTGGCAATGATACTACTAGCAATAATGATAATAATTATTAATAATAACAATAATAAGATTAAGAACGAATTATAACGACTATTAACATTATATTATACTTATGATTATTATAGTATTATTATTATTATTACAGTTATAAATATATTTTGGCAATAATACTAATAAAAAAAGTAATAATAATAATAATAATCAATAATAATAATAATGATAATAATAAATAATAATAAAAATAATAATGATAATAATAATAATAATATTAATAATTAATAAACAATAATAATAATAGATTTATCATTATCATTACAATAGTAATAAAATAATAATAATAATAATAATAGTAATACTAATAATAAAATAAAAATAATAATAACTAATGATAATATTGATGATATTAATAATCATAAAAATGTATCAAAAATCTCTTTATTCTCACTGCTATTCCTTCATTATGTATGATTAATGTACGATTTGGTAATTATTATCATTATTACCCTAATAATGCCAAAATCATCAGAGAAATCGAAAAAAACGTAATTTGGAGTGTACTCTCAAAAGGGCTATATTTCCGGTAGATTTGGCCGCTTTTTCGATGTGGGAATTATTTTCTTTACCTTTTTTTTTATTATAAATGGAGACAATTCCTGTTATTATCATCATATTATCTTGATTATCATCAATATTATCATTTTATCATTCATCATTATCATCATTATCTATCATTATCATCATTGTATTGCAATTATTATCATCATTATTGCAATTATTATCAGATATCGCAGTTATCAATATAAATTTTGCAAAATACTAATAACACCAACAATAAAATAGAAATAACAATAATAATACACTAATAACGATATTATAACATATTATGTATATCCATTATTTTAATAATATCGTAATTACAGTAATTATTTACTTTATAATAATTATGTTGCATGTATACTCCTAGTAAGAAAATGATTAATAATGATAATAATACAATAAATAATATGAATAAACGATATTTATAACGACTATACATTATTGTTATACTTATTATTATTATATTATTGTTATTTTACATGTTATAATATATGGTTGGCAATAATACTATAAAAAAGTAATAGTAATAATAATAATAATAATATAATAAAAAATGATAATAATGATAATAAAATAATACTAATAATAATAATAAATAATAATAAATAATAATAATAACAATAATAATAGCTAATAATAATAATAATGATATTGATAATATATAATCATCAAATGTTATCAAAATCTCTTATCTCACTTTTAATCATATGTCATGATTAAATCGATTTGTAATTATTATCATATTTCCTAATAATGCCAAAATCATCAGGAAATAATAAAAAAACGTCATTTTGAGTATACTCTCAAAAGGAGTATATTTCGCAAGATTTGCCGCTTTTCGACTTTTGGAAATTTTTCTTTAACTGTTTTTTTTTTAATTATAAATGGAGACAATTCCTGTATTATCATCATATTATCATGATTATCATCAATATTATCATTATCATCATCATTATCATCATTATCATCATCATTATCATCATTATTGATATTATTATCATCATTATGGCAATTATTATCATTATTATTGCAATTATTCAGTTATATTATATAATTTTGCAACTATACTAATAACAACAACAATAATAATAGAAATAAAAATAATAATAACAATAATAACGATATTATAATAATTATTTATATCATTATTTTAATTAATATCGTAATTACAGTAATTATTACTGTTATAATAATTATTTTTGCAATTATACTACCAGTAAAAATGATAATAATGATAATAATAACAATAATAATATTAATAACGATATTATAACGACTATTAACATTATTATTATACTTATTATTATTATTATTGTTATTATTACAGTTATAATATATGTTTTGGCAATAATACTAATAAAAAAAGTAATAATAATAATAATAATAATAATAGAGAAAATAATAATAATAATAATATTAATAATAATAATAATAATAATAAGAATAACAATAATAATAATAATAATAATAATAATAATAATAATAATAATAACAATAATAATAATAATAATGATAATATTGATAATATTAATAATCATCAAATGTTATCAAGATTCTCTTCATTCTCACTTTTATCCTCATTATTGTCATGATTAATACGATTTTGGTAATTATTATCATTATTACCCTAATAATTGCCAAATCATCAGAGAAATCAAAAAACATCATTTTGGAGTATACTCTCAGAAGGCTATATTTTGCTAGATTTTGCCGCTTTTTCGACTTTTGGGAATTATTTTCTTTTACCTTTTTTTATTATAAATGGAGACAATTCATGTTCTTATCATCATTATTATCATGATTATCATCAATATTACATTACTCATCATTATCATCATTATCTATTATCATCACATTATCATCATTTATATAATCATCATCATTATCATCATTATTGCAATTATTATCATCATTATTGCAATTATTATCATTATTACTGCAAATATTGCAGTTATAATAATTATTTTTGCAATTATACTACTATTAAAAATGATAATAATGATAATAATAACAATAATAATATTAATAACGATATTATAACGATTATTAACATTATTATTATACTTATTATTATTATTATTATTGTTATTATTACAGTTATAATATATGTTTTGGCAATAATACTAATAAAAAAAGTAATAATAATAATAATAATGATAACAATAATAATGATAATAATAATAATAATAATAATAATAATAATAATAATAATAATAGTAATAATAATAATAATAATAATAATAACAAAAATAATAATAATTATTATTATTAATATTATAATAGTAATAATAACAATATATAATAATAATAATAATAATAATAATAATATAATAATATAATAATAATAATATGA